>NC_048233.1:25911129-26082931 GCF_002007445.2 Ailuropoda melanoleuca
TTTGTCTTTAAGTGAATATTGTTTTTTATGTATTCTGACTCATTATGATTTTTTTCATGTAATTGTTCTGTTAATTTTATTGTGAACTCATATATGTTTGATCTCAATTAATTGAATTCCTGGTCCTTAATTGAGAATTCTGTCTTTCACAGGTGTTTTATTGCTTGCTTCTCTTGGGAGCTGGGAGTATCAACTGTCCTGGCACTATACTGGCACACTTTCAGGGTCTCAATTTGTACTGTAATTGTCTAATAACTAGTTATTTCTGTTTGGTGCCACTCCAGGACTTGCTATTCTGATTGAAAATCCTATATAACAACCTTTGTCTTTGAGACAAGTTTGACTTCTAGAAATGGTTCCCATTGGGACATCTAGGTAGCTCAGTTGGTTGAGCATCTACATTCGGCTCATTTCATGATCCCAGGGTCCTGGGATCAAGTCCTGCATCGGGCTCCTTACTCAGTGGGGAGCCTGCTTCTCCCTCTGCCTGCCCCTGCTTGTGCGCACAAGTGCATGCTCTCTCTGATAAATAAATAAATAAATAAATAAATAAATAAATAAATAAATAAATAAAATCTTAAAAACAAAACAAAAAAAGGAATGCTTCCCATATTAAAATTATGTTTTAAAAAACTTTTTTTTCCTCTTTGGAAATTTCCTTACTTTCTGTAAACTAAGCGCTATTGTAAATATTAAGCTGTTGTGGATGATCTGGTTTGTTTTTGTTTTTGTTTTTCTGATGTTTTCCTAGTTGTGTTTTTCCTGGAGGTATGCACTAGTGCTGGATGTAAAGTTCCTAGCCCATATGTGTCCATTGTAGAGGAACTCTAGGTATCCCTTGGTGTATAATGTTTATATCTGGGGAATTCCTTGTTTTATTTTTGATAACTTCTCTGTTATTTGGATAACAATATCTATTATCTCTTCTCTATAACACCTGTTATTTGGGTCCTGGATCTACTGGNTAAGCGCTATTGTAAATATTAAGCTGTTGTGGATGATCTGGTTTGTTTTTGTTTTTGTTTTTCTGATGTTTTCCTAGTTGTGTTTTTCCTGGAGGTATGCACTAGTGCTGGATGTAAAGTTCCTAGCCCATATGTGTCCATTGTAGAGGAACTCTAGGTATCCCTTGGTGTATAATGTTTAGATCTGGGGAATTCCTTGTTTTATTTTTGATAACTTTTCTGTTATTTGGATAACAATATCTATTATCTCTTCTCTATAACACCTGTTATTTGGGTCCTGGATCTACTGGATTGTCCTATTTTATTTCCCTTCCTTTATTTTTTCTCTCCTTTCTGGAGAAGAAAAACTTTATTTCCCAAGTCTTCTGGTGATGAATTTTTATACATATTATTATGTTTTAAATTCCCAAGAGTTTTGTTTGTTTGTCCTTTGTGTCGTCGTCTTCTTTTTTTTTTTTTATTAAATAGCATTTGGTACTTGTTTTATGGATGGTATATCTTAATTGTTTGAGGATGTTAACGTTATTATTTATTTTCCTTTTTCCATTACTGTGTTCTGGCCTTTTTAAAGAGTCTTTCTTTAAATGACTGATCCATAGCTATCTCTTCTTTTTTTTTTTAAAGATTTTATTTATTTATTTGACAGAGATAGACATAGCCAGCGAGAGAGGGAACAGAAGCAGGGGGAGTGGGAGAGGAAGAAGCAGGCTCACAGCGGAAGAGCCCGATGTGGGGCTCGATCCCATAACGCCGGGATCACGCCCTGAGCCGAAGGCAGACGCTTAACCGNCTTCCATTGTCAGGGTTTTTAAGCAGGGCTGGCTTCATGAGCATACAACTTGTGCATTTGCACTGGGCCTATTTGATTTCAGGGGTGTCAGGCTTGGTTTAGTGATCTGACATTGCCATTTTGAAGTTCTTAATTTTTGAGCAAGGGTTCTACATTTATATTTCATGCTGGGGCCCNAAGAGTGGGGCACAAAATGTTGAGTGGAATTCTGTGCCAGTGAATGGGCTTGTAGAGGAGGCTTCACCATGGGGTTTTCTGACAAGGCTGNATCTCTTCTTAAGAGTGGGGCACAAAAGGTTGAGTGGAATTCTGTGCCAGTGAATGGGCTTGTAGAGGAGGCTTCACCATGGGGTTTTCTGACAAGGCTGTTGACTGTCACCACTTTTCCACTCTCAGGGTTTTTAAGCAGGGCTGGCTTCATGAGCATACAACTTGTGCATTTGCACTGGGCCTATTTGATTTCAGGGGTGTCAGGCTTGGTTTAGTGATCTGACATTGCCATTTTGAAGTTCTTAATTTTTGAGCAAGGGTTCTACATTTATATTTCATGCTGGGGCCCACAAATTACATAGTTGGTCCTATATTTTCGTGTGGATTTTATTTCAGTTCATATAGAAGGCCCGTTTAGTCTCCTACCCTGTGAGGATAATCTTACACAGGGAAAGATTTCTGGGGCTTAATACTTAGTATGTAAACCTTTACTAATTCTCATCTTTTTAGTGGTGGTTTTGTCCTCATTTCTTCCTGGTGTTCCTACTTTAGATACTTCTGTATTGCCCTCTCCAGAGAATTGCCCTTTATTCTTTTACTGTAATTGTCTAGGGGTGGTCTCAGTCCAGGCTNTGGTTTTGTCCTCATGTCTTCCTGGTGTTCCTACTTTAGATACTTCTGTATTGCCCTCTCCAGAGAATTGCCCTTTATTCTTTTACTGTAATTGTCTAGGGGTGGTCTCAGTCCAGGCTTGCTGTATTTCTGCTGGTAAAACGTTCTACAGAAACCTCATGGATCTTCTGTGTAAGTTGAGGGGATTCATGCCAGTAGACAAGTGGGTTCTCCACAGATCTTGCTGCATAATCCTATTTCTTTTTCTGGCTTCTGTGTAGATGTTTGATTAGTAGGTTCATGACTCACATATGTAATCTGTTGAGCAAATATTGTCCAATCGCACCTTTGACCTTTTTTCAGAGCAGTTTCATACATGTGGATTTTCTAATTGTATCATCATTTGCAATTTGGATAGACTGAGAACCTCCCAGATTATCAAGTGTTGGTTCCTTTTTGCTTAACATATCCTTATCTCTTTCCTCTTGCATTTTACCATATGCAGCAAGGAGAAACCAGGCTACATATTCAACACTTTGCTTAGAAATCTTCTCAGCAAAATATGGAAGTTTTACTTTCCACCCAGTAATAAAACACACTTCATCCAAGTTTTCTATCACTTTATAACAAAGATCACCTATCTTCTAGTTTCCAGTAACATGTATCTCATTCTTCTGAGATATCCCCGGAAGCATCTTTAGCATTCATATTTCTACTAAGATTCTGTTCATGATGATATATGTATGCTAAATGAATAACTTTTTCTACCTTACTCTTTACTTCCTTCTGAGCCCTTACCAGAATCACCCTTCACATCTATATTTCTACCAACCACCTCTTCAAAACAAGTTAGGTGGTTTTTATCTTGCACTGTAAAATTCTTCCAGCCTCATCCACTATCCAATTCGTAAGCTACTTCCACATTTTTAGGTATTTAAGTAGCATCCCTATTCTTGGCACCAAAAGCTGAATTAGTTTCCTAAAGCTGCTATAATAAAGCTCCACACACTTAGTGGCTTAGAACAGCAGAAATTTATTCTCTCCTAGCTGTGGAAGGGAGACGTATAAAATCGGCATGTCGTCAGGCAGGGCTGTGCTTCCTCCAGAGGTTCTGGGGGAGAATTTTTCCGTGCCTCCTCTTGCATCTGTGGGCACCTGATGATCTTTGGCTTGTGGCAGCATAACCCCATTTCTGCTTCCTCCTCACATGGCCTTCTCCACTGTCTCTGTGTCTCAAATCTCGCTCTCCTTTCTCCTATAAGGAAACTAATTTTACCACTTAGGGCTCACTCTAAAATCTAAGATGATCTGAATTTGTGATGCTTAATTATATCTTCGTGAAGACCCTATTTCCAAATAATATTACATTCACAGATACCAGGGATTAGGACTTGAACATAATCTTCAACCTACCATAGCACCAAAGATGAATTTCAGTATATTTAAACATGTGAAGGCAAATTGTAATACTGTAGATAATAAACACTCTTAGAATATAAAGACAAATGACCAAAACATATAAAGTGGTTTTTCTTGTTAAGCCATTTCTCTTTTATTGATCAAACTATTAAATATTTGAGTTGTGTTATTAGAAGGGCCCTATTGGGGCACCTGGGTGGCTCAGTCATTAAGCGTCTGCCTTCATCTCAGGGCGTTATCCTGGCGTTCTGGGATCGAGTCCTGCATCGGGCTCTTCCGCTGGGAGCCTGCTTCTTCCTCTCCCACTCCCACTGCTTGTGTTCCCTCTCTCGGTGGCTCTCTCTCTGTCAAATAAATAAGTAAAATCTAAAAAAAAAAGAAGGGCCCTATTACCAGAATTAAAATACAATCAAACTTTGGAGAGTAGGCTTAAAATGGAAAAAGTCATAAAGAAATTAGAAGAAGTTTAGAGGGATTCATATCTTTATCGATTAGTGTGATGTTTGTAGATTTATTGTATATATAAGGTATAGTCTTTTCTTTAACCTCAGCTGGCTAAAAATTGTTCTTTGAGACTTTCAAAGTAGGGAACCTCGAAGTACCTATGTTGTACCTTGTATAATTAGGTGCAGCCCATTTTATGATTGGAAACTATATACTTGTCCTTTCCTACCTGCCATCTTCTCCATCCTGTCTTCCTTCCTCTGTTCCTTTATCTTTTCTTCCCTCCTTTCCATGTCCATCTTTTTTTCCCTGCTTGCCTTGAGTTAGTTTTGATCACCTGCTTCTCAAAGCACTTTGCCTTTGAAGACTGTAACAAAGTTGATGATAAATAGTAATTTCTTTTCAATCTGGTGCAGAATGGAGTTTATGCCTTTCCTACTGAAGCAAATAATAAGGTGACTTTGAAGTAGCAGTTGGAACAGGGTCAGTCCAATCAACAAATTAGCCAGGAATTTAGCCAGAATTACGCAAGAGGCCCTATTCTCAGGCTGTGCAGGATTTGGCCCTTATTCTTTAACAGATTGTAGTTGGTAGAGGAGATGTTGTGCTAACAGGGAATGATAATGACAACAATAATGGCACTGTTGTAAACACATCGTCCTCTTTTATGAATTTCACTTGAGTAGTTGTTTTCATTTCAGTGTGATGAATTAGGTGTGACCTGCTTATTTATTCCTCATTTGTTAACTACTAATTCCTTTCCTTAAAGTTTTGGTTTAGACATGCATATAATAACATTTTTACCCGTGGTTTCCTAAGTTAGCATATAGAAAGGTCAATTACATCTATGCTAGTGTGAATAAATTGTGAGATTCTTTGCATACCTTTATCACTGTATTTGTTAGGAAACTTCCAGAACAAGTTTTTGGTATCTTGTTTTTGACTGAGAGGATTCAGCAGAGCTGATGAAATCCATGCAGTGTGTTAAGGCAGCCATTAATGGGATACGGCTAGAGATGAAAATTAATCCTTTGAAAAATTCTGGAAATCTTAAGCCAAAGGGACAGATTTATTAAGGTCTGTTTTAGTACTGGGTGTACAGTTTACTATGGCAAAATTGCTCTATTTCCATATGTAATATTACTTTATACCTGGAGACTGATTCTTACATGATTGTGTTATTTTTTTCTCCTACTTTATATTTGGCTACATATTTGAATTAATCTGTGAGACTGACTTGGTATGATTTGAAGGATTTTGTCATGTGTTATTTGTTACTTATTGTATAGAGGGGCTAAGAAATGAGATAGAATGAGGAGATAAGAGATTAAAGACTTATTCAGTGAGAAAGACTTCTTGTCGCACAATGCTGTGTCATGCCAGTGAAACCTACTTTCTTTTAGAAACCAACTAGGCTTGTTGCATCTGTCAAATGTGGGATCAGTGAGAGATGGAGAGGTGGTGTTTTGTCATTTTTGTTCTGTTTCGACAATATAGATGCATGTAGGATAATCTGTTCTTATTCGTGCTTCTCTGACATTTATAGTTAGGCCACTTTGGTGTATTGAATTCTACAGATTTTGGTGTGTTGGTAGTGGGGGGTGGGTTATACATTTCTCAGTCAGAACCTTTTCAGTGCATTGGTTGGTTGTTATCCCATTATCTTTATCTTGATTTCTTGCCCTGCAAATTTCCTTTTGCAATATCTGGAAGTGTTTATGGCTGCCTTATCCAATATAGTTGATTAGTTGTTGTGAAAGGGATGTAATCTTGTGGCTTCAGAGAAGGTGGTGAAGCCTTTATTGGAAAACCTTTCTCAATCAGACATGTTCAGTCTAATTATAGACTTGCTTTTGGCCAAAGAATTTAGAAGGTGAGAAGCAACTGCTTTCTAATAGGTGGAATATAATGGTTAATTGGTCTTCGAAGTTCGTTCCCTTCCTCCCTCCTTCCCTCCCTCTCTCCCTTCCTACCTTCCTTTCTTCCCTCCTTCCTTTCTTCTTCTCTCTTTCTTTTAATTCATTCCAAGTATGTCAATCAAATATTGGCCTTTAACCATCTACCTGGCACAGGATCCTGTTACTATGCATGGATTAATTTGCTAGATGTGATTAATATGGGTTCTGCTTGGCTTGTTAATGGCCAACAAAAATATGTGAATTGAGAAATGTTTATCAGTTTGTGTCGTAAGCTTAGTTTTTTAAAAAAAAGTTTGTATAAATCTTGATTCAGATATCTGAATTGAGTTTTGTCATCAGTATACCAATGATGATTACTTTAAAAAATTGCTAATTTCCCATTTTTTTGTGAACTACTTCTGTTTGTTAATTATGTGGTTCCTATTTACATATGTATGTATTCAAGAAATTATTTTTCAATACTAGTCATGTCCAGCCATATTAAGGGTATTAGACCCATGTATATTTAATAATTTTGTCAAGGAGTTAGTATTGGAGTGATTATGGATAGTGGACGGTTGTTAGAATGGGCTTCTGATAAACTTTGAAAAGCACCTTACTCGGGGCGCCTGGGTGGCTCAGGCTCAGTCATTAAGTGTCTGCCTTCGGCTAAGGGCGTGATCCCAGAGTCCTGGGATCAAGCCCTGCATTGGGCTCCCTGCTCCACTGGGAACCTGGTTCTTCATCTCCCACTCCTCCTGCTTATGTTCCCTCTCTCGCTGGCTGTTTCTCTCTCTGTCAAATAAATAAATAAAATCTTTAAAAAACAAAAAAAGCACCTTACTTTACGTCTTTCTTGTCAGACCAAAATTTCTGGTTGGCAGTAATAAATTGATGAATGACTATGTCAGGTTTTACCAAGAGTGACCAGTTAGTATCTTACTTTCATCAGAAGGCATGACTTATGATATATGAGCCTATGTATTACGAGTTTTATATAGAAAACAAAACTGTTAATGAAGAGTTGGGAATACAAAGTTAGTTCAGTCTTTGACAGGATATTTTTCTGTAAACATTGGGCTGGCTGTCAGCAGATCTGATTCAGGCTTCACCCTGCCCTTACTGAACTAAGTGACTTTGAACAGACTTCTTGACCTCTCTACACCTCAGTTTCCTCTTGTTTAAACTGAATACAATGGAATGGCTTACCTTTCAAGTCTCTTCTTGTTTCAAAAGTCTGTAATTTAATTTAAGGTGAAGGCATTTTCCTGAATCTTACCTTTCTAGTGATGGTTTTGGGTTTGACATTTTGAAAGAAAGTTACCATTGTGGTCAAATTTGGTTTTGACTGCTTTGAAGATAGGTTGTAAATTTTTGGCTCTGTATTCTTAAAATAAAAATTTCACACCATGTAGGACTATCTGGTTATTCCTGTGTTTTCTTTTGGTAACCGGGCAGCCTTGTGTGTTACAGTGTGGTTGTATGATTACAGTGAGTAACTTTGAAGTAAGCAAAGGGAGGTTGGTTGATCTAGTTTAGCCTACTATATCACAGAATAGCATGAAGAAAATTGTAAGGGTATTTTAGATAATGATTAAATCCAAATCTCTCATTTAACAGATAAAAAAATATGTCCATAAATGTTTGTTAATTTCTATGCTGAGCTGTATCAGAAAATAATGTTAATTATAATCTCATTCATTCTTTCAATAGATACATATGTCAACCTATTAATAATCTTTTTGAAGACCAGGTTTTAAATATATTTTTAATATACTTGTTATGATGTTAAATAACTCTCTCTCTTTAGGTAAAGATTGAAACAGCTTTTTTACTTTCCAAATATATTTGGCCTTCAAATCCTGTCCACTCTCTCTCTTCTGTATTCAGTCCTCATTTTTCGAGCTGCTGTTATATACAGGGCACCATTTGAGATACATATATTCAATGTGCAAGTAAAATTTCACCTTCCCAAGTTGAACTTGAGATCCCTTTCAGCTATCCACGTAAAAACCTTAATAGGTAGTTGGATATATAAATCCGGGGATCAGCCATGGCAAGGTTGGAGATATAAATTAAGGAGTTGTACATACATAATATTTAATGTAATAGAATTAAGTTAATTAGAGGTTGAAGAAGTAAAAGAAGAGATCTGGTTCCCAGGGAACTTCTACATTTCAAAACTGGGGCAATGAAAAGGAGCCAACAGAACAGACAGAGAAGGAATAAATGGGAAGAGAACCATGTAAACAAAATATTCCAAGAAGGAAAGGGTGGATTTGGCATGATGATGGCTGAAACAAAGGCTGCAGTGTTTTTGAATCTTCTCAGATTTTCTTAAAAATTAGACTAAGATAAAGGAGAAAAAAAAGTCATAAACACTATATTCAATAACCAAAAAAAAATAGATGACAGTTGTTTAAATGAATTCTAGAGCACAGGTTGATAGAGCAGAAGTATTGACAACAGTGAGGTATATGTGTCTATCGCATTTGTGCTGGAGTAATGGAGGGGGACTTACAAGGACTTAGGGTGGTCCTGAGCACGTAGTGATCCAGACATTGATTGCTGCCCCTAAAAGGAAAAATTGCCAACAGAGTAGAGGACTTGGAAGACATATCTGAGACCAGCAGCTGAAACTGGCAGAGTACTCTGAGCCCTCATTTCTCTTAGAAATAAATGCCTGGTAAAAACACCCTTCTTAAAGTACAGAGATGCATGGGAAAGGGAAGTAGTAAGGAGTAGCACAATACACTGAAGGGAAGGAGAATGTTCAGGTACTGGTAGAGGAGGGGCTCAGAGAAAGCAGATACCAGAAAGTACTGGAGAAGTGGCTAACCCTGATTAAACACACACACACATACACACACACACACACACACACACACACACAGAGAGAGAGAGAGAGAGAGAGATATTTTATTACCTTACAATAACAGAAGAGGAAGCCCTAGAATTTTAAACCTAGGGAGGTTGTTCAGGTCTACCGCTTTCCTTATTCAGGAGCCTCTCCTAAAAGTAGACTGGAGCATGGGTAGGAGAAGAGGATTGTGGTGGAACCGTGGAACCGTGTACAAAGGTAGAAGCATTTTGAAGACTGCATAAATCAGAAATAGAATGGTTCAGAAATGAGAAGAGATCACAGTTAAATAAGAAGAAGGGACTGACAGACGCAAAAAAGAATTAGAAGTGAAAGAAAAAAAAAACCTCCCCAAATGAAGACTAAGCTTGAAAGAATAGCAGAGGGAATGTAGTACTGTAGAAAGAAAGAAAAATAAAGGATGGCAAAAAGAAAAATGAAAAACACTGAATAAATGAAGGATTTGAGAGAAAGGAATAATTACAGGAAATAAGCAAAACTGACACAGCATGTATATAGTGTTCCTGATGAACTGTATTTTCATATAGTAGTTTGAAAATATATATATATATGAAAAAACTATATGAAACTATATGAAAAAATAAAATTCATCAAATTTTCAGGAAATAAAAGAAGGTAAGTACATTATTTTGAAAGTATATATGTATACCTGGGAAAATAGACCACAAACAGTCAATTAGGGACATATTCTAGAGATTTCAAAGAAAGTAACATTCAAAACATTGTAGAAATCTGTAAATATAATCACTTTGCTTGTTAGTTTGCCTAGGACAGTCCATATTTATGCCTATATCCCTATTGTAATTATGAATGGTAACCCCTTTCACTCTCAAAAGTGACCCAATTTGGAAAATAAATTATAGGCAACCAAAATATAAGCTAAGAAATTTAGATCCATCCATTTCAGACTTTTAAAAAACACACTTTATGCCAAAGAATAACATAACACAATTAAGATGCTCAAGGAAAAAAGACATGAATTCAGGATTTATATACCACTAACTGATTTTCAATTTTAAAAGCTGCAAATCATTCTCAACAGTCAAAAATTTAAAGAATGTTATTCTCATGGTCCTTTTATGAGGAATCTTTTTGAGACTTCAATGAATTCCAAGCATAAAAATAATAAAATCAGCATTCTCTGATAAAAATGAAACAAAATTAGAAATGAATACAAAATCAGGGGTGCCTGGGTGGCTCAGTCGTTAAGCGTCTGCCTTTGGCTCAGGACGTGATCCCAGAGTTCTGGGATCGAGCCCCATGTCGGGGTCTTCCACTGGGAGCCTGCCTCTTCCTCTCCCACTCCCCCTGCTTGTGTTCCCTCTCTCGCTGGCTGTCTCTNTGGCTCAGGACGTGATCCCAGAGTTCTGGGATCGAGCCCCATGTCGGGGTCTTCCGCTGGGAGCCTGCCTCTTCCTCTCCCACTCCCCCTGCTTGTGTTCCCTCTCTCGCTGGCTCTCTCTCTCTCTGTCAAANGATTTAAAAAAATCTTAAAAAAAAAAGAAATGAATGCAAAATCAAAGAAGAAATAAAACACCAGCTTAGAAATTAAAATGGCATAAACATACCATTTTTTTTGTAATTTTTTTTGTCTTGAGATAAAATTCACATAGCATAAAATTCACCGTTTAAACCATTTTACAGTATGTAATCTAGTGGTTTTTAGTATATTCACAATATTGTTGGACAGTCACTAATANGTCAAATAAAAAACAATTTAAAAAAATCTTAAAAAAAAAGAAATGAATACAAAATTAAAGAAGAAATAAAACACCAGCTTAGAAATTCAAATGGCATAAACATACCATTTTTTTTGTAATTTTTTTTTCTTGAGATAAAATTCACATAGCATAAAATTCACCATTTAAACCATTTTACAGTATGTAATCTAGTGGTTTTTAGTATATTCACAATATTGTTGGACAGTCACTAATATCTATCTAATGCCAGACATTTTTCTCACCTCAAGAAGAAACCCCCTATGCATTAAGCAGTTACCCCCCATCCTCCCTCCCCCAGCGTCTGGCAACTGCTAATCTACTTTCTGTCTCTGGATTTGCCTATTTTAGACGTTCATATAAAAATGGAATCATGTAATATATGGCCTTTTGTGTTTGGATATTTCCATTTAGCATGTTTTCAAGTTTTAGCCATGTGGTAGCAAGTATCAGTACTTCATTCTTTTGTGAATGAATAATATTCCATTGTATGGATAATGCTGCAGTTTATACAGCTCATTATGTGATGTTCGCATTGTTTCTACTTTTTGGCCATTATTAATTATGTTGATAATGAAGTTTTCATATGAATGTGTATTTTATGTACTCCCTTGGGTATATAACTAGGAGTGAAATTTCTGGGACATTTGATAACTCTGTATTTAATTTTCTGAGACACTGCCATACTGCTTTGCATAGTGGATGAGCCCTTTTATACCCCTACCAGCAATGTGTGATGGTTTCAGTTTCTTCACCTCCTTGCTAACCATTACTTTCTTTGTTTTCTATTATAGCTATCCTAGTGGATGTGAGTAGTTTCAACTTGAATCTCCATAATAGCTAATGATGTTGGGCATTTGTGTCTTTGGAGAAATATTTATTTAAGTTTGTTGCCCATTTTAAAATTTGACTATCTTTTGTTGCCAAGTTATGAGATTTGCTTATATATCTTCTGGATACTAGACCTTTATCAAATATATTATTTGCACATATTGAGTGGGTTGCCTTTGGCCTTCTTGCTCGTGTCCTTTGATTCATAAAAGTTTTAAGCTTTGGTGAAATCTAATTCATGTGTTGTTGTTGTTGTTGTTGTTGTTTTTCTTATTTGCTTGTGCTTCTGGTGTCTATCATATTTTCAGAAACCACTGCCTAATCCAAGATTTCAAAGATATGCACCTATATTTCCTTCAAGAGTTTAATAGTTTAGCTCTTCTATTCAGGTATTTAATCCATTTTTTAGTTAATTTTTGTGTATCATGCCAGGTGGGGTTCCAGACTTATTCTTTTGTATATGGATTCAGTTGTCGCATCATCATTTGTTGATAAGATTATTTCTTTTCTGTTGAATTGTCCTGTCACTTTGTCAAAAATCAATTGATTATGGACATATAGGCTTATTTTGGAACTCTCATATCTATTTTCCATTGAACTCAATCTCTATCTATATGCCAGTACCACAGTGTTTGGTTACTGCAGTTTTGTGCTAAGTTTTGAAATCAGAAAATATCAATCCTGCAACTTTGATCATCTTTTTCAAAATTGTTTTAGCTATTCATAATCCCTTGCAATTCTTCATACTTTTTTTTCCATATAATATGGACTGGGCGTGGAGCTCAAGTAGGGCTTGAACTTGAACTCAGGACCCTGAGATCAAGAACTGAGCTGAGATCAAGAGTTGGATGCTTAACCAGCTGAGCCACCCAGGTGCCCCATGCCTTGCAATTCCATGTGAATTTTAGGATCAGCTTGTCTGTTTCTGTAAAATAAAGCCACTAACATCTCAATAGAGATTATACTGAACCTATTGATAAATTTGGGGATTAGTCACTCTTAACACAGTAAGTCTTCCATTCAGAACACAGGATAGCTTTCCATTTATTAAGATTCTACAATATTTTGTAGTTTTTAGTGTAAAAGTTTTATATTTCTTTGGTAAAATTTATTCTTAAGTACTTTTTTTCATGCTATTGTAAGTGGAATTTTTTTCTTGATTTCATGTTTCGATTATTCATTGCAAGTGTACAGAAATACACATGATTTTTTGTGTTGACCTTGTATCTTATAACTTTGCTGAACTTGTTTATTAGGTCTAATGGTGTATTGCTTATTGGATCTAATAATTATGTAGTTTCCAGTATATATAAAATCACATCTTCTGCAAACAGGGATAGTTTCACTTCTTCATTTCTAATACAGTAATTTCTTAGGATGCCTTTTGTTTCTTTTTCTTGCCTAATGTCTTTGCTAGACCTTCAGTACAGTGTTAAATAGAAGTGTCTGGAGTGTACGTCCTTGTCTTATTTCTGATGTTAGAGTTTTAGTCTCTTGCCAACAGTATGATGTTAGCACAGATACCCCTTATCAGGTTGAAGATGTTGCTTTCTATTTTTAGCTTGTTGAATATTTTTATCAAGAAAGTATGTTTGATCTTGTCACTGCTTTTCCGCATACTGAAATGGTCATGTGGATTTATTCTTTTCCTTTTTTGTTTAAAAATGGTGTATTAAGTGGATTGCTGTTTGTATGTTGAACCACCTTGGCATTCCTGAGATAAATTCCACTTGGTCCTTAGTGCATGATCCTTTTAAAATGCTGTGGGATTCTGTTTGCTGCTATTTTATTGAAGAGTGTTACATCTATATTTATAGGGCTCATTGTTTTGTACTTTTCTTATATTGTCTTTATTTGGCTTTGGATTAATGTAACACTGGTTACTCAGTCTTTTATGTTACCAGACTGAAGATAACTATTATATTTTCATCATCTTTTTATCCCCAGAGCCTAGCAGTCTAGCACATAGTGATAATGTAAATTAAATATAATGCTTCCTGAGAAAATTTGGTATAAAATAATGGTGGGAGAATTTTAGGTGATCAGTAACTGTAAATTTCATAGTACTTGGAGAGTCTGCATTTTCTACCTTGAATTATGATGAATATTACTGAATATCTCTATATCATTTTTAAAAATTTATGAAGTACGTATTGAATATAACAGTCAAAATTTTAGTTCTGATACCTAAAATGATTATAGAAACCCGTTATGTCAGTAATGAGAATTTTAGCATAATCCAACATTTGTTGATAGCTGATCTGTTCTCAGACACTATGCAAAGCACTGAATTAATATTTTCTTCTATCTAGAAGATATAGCCATTGATATAATGTTCATTGTCAGTTAAAATATGATGCCATAGAACATTTTGATTACTTATGAAATGTCTCTAAGAAAATACCTTTTATGTGAATTACTTAGTACATTGTACTCTATGCTTTTTTAATAGCACATCAATACTTTTTTGATGATTTATGTCTTTATTCAGGACTATAGTTATTGAATTTATCAAACTTGATTATTGAAATGGTTCATATTCATCTCTAATTTGTAATTAATTAGGTGAAAGTAGAATACATTCTCAGTTTTACTTAATGGATCTAGGTTAATTTGCTTTGCTCAGACTGATTAATTCTAAATAGCTTTTTGACCTTCTTGGTTCTCGGTTTCCTCAATTCTAAACTGAAGAGATTAGTTTGCAATAAGTATTGTCAAGAGAGGAAATAATGTAAATTAGTATTTGAGTAGTTAAGTTTGGAAAATGCTGGTTTTAGTAAAATTCAACATATTTCCTTCTGGGTTTGTCTAAGATTTAATATGTTAATGTATGTTGTTAATGTCCATAGTTTGACTGTATTTGCCTATTTTATAGGAGCTTCTTTTATATTGCTGGCCTAAAGGTGAAACTTACACATCTNTTCCTCAATTCTAAACTGAAGAGATTAGTTTGCAATAAGTATTGTTAAGAGAGGAAAAAATGTAAATTAGTATTTGAGTAGTTAAGTTTGGAAAATGCTGGTTTTAGTAAAATTCAACATATTTCCTTCTGGGTTTGTCTAAGATTTAATATGTTAATGTATGTTGTTAATGTCCATAGTTTGACTGTATTTGCCTATTTTATAGGAGCTGCTTTTATATTGCTGGCCTAAAGGTGAAACTTACACATCTCAAGAACTGCCTGAGATGATCCACTATGATATGGAAAGAAAATGTCAGAATATCTATTTCTATTTACATGTTTTTTAATCTTGAAAAGTAAAAGAAAAACTATGTTAATGCGAGTACATGGATTGATGCTTTTTGCCCTCCCTAGGTCCTTATATGAAACAGTCACAAGGTTTTTGTGAGATACCCTGACATGAATGGGAGATCTGAAGTGATGAGTTGATAGTGATGCCCTTATTTGTTTCCTTATTTTTAGTGTAATATAGTACATAACTTGCTTAACCAGGTAATTGGACTGTTAGGTTATTTAGTTTTTACTGAAATGGAAAAGTGACTTCAGAAAGATGGCTGCCATGAGCCATAGATTGATAATTACACCAACAAAAATCCATATTTATGACAAGTGCCCTTCGTGATTTTTTTAGAGGAAGGCAATTTTGGGAAATAGTGATTCAGCCACACTTAGGTATATAAAGGGATATACCAGAAAGGGAAATTAGATGTTAATAATGAAATAGAGGGGCGCCTGGGTGGCGCAGTCGTTAAGCGTCTGCCTTCGGCTCAGGGCGTGATCCTGGTGCTCTGGGGTCAAGCCCCACATCAGGTTCCTCCGCTGGGGGCCTACTTCTTCCTCTCCCGCTCCCCCTGTTTGTGTTCCCTCTCTCGCTGGCTGTCTCTCTCTGTCAAATAAATAAATAAATAATATCTTTTAAAAAAATAATGAAATAGAACCTGTTAAGTCAGTAAAGTATAATAAATGAGGGGAGATGATGAATGAGCAAGTGGAAGCAGTAAATGGACAAAAATTATTGGCATCATCTTTTACCCTAAATATAGTTGATATTTAATTTTCTCTCAAAGTCCGTTGGGGTGATGATGCAGTCATTCCTTGCAGTCATTCAGGGTTTCAACCTGGCAGAGGCTGTGCCTTCCGCAGAACCTGGCTTTCATTGGCATCTTGGGCATTGGCATCCAGCAAGCAAGGAGGGGGGAAGACAAGGAGTGTGTGGAAGATTGTGTGGAAGGTTTTTGTGATTCAAGCCTGAAATAGTGTTTATCACTTTTCCCAAGCTGATATTCCTAAAATAAATCCCACTTGATTGAGAGATGTTTTTCTATTTATATATTGCTAGACTCAGTTAGCTAATACTTTGTTTAGAATTTGTTTCTAAACTCATAGAAGAGTGGTTCATAATTTTTTCTTCTTTTAAATATCTTTGCAGAGTTAAGAATAAGGGATATGTTGCCCTAATAAAATATGTGGGGAAGTATTCCCTCATTTCCTATTCTCTGGAAGAGTTTGTAGTAAGATTTCTGTCATTTCTTTCTTAAATGTTTATTAAAATCACCTGTTAAGTCATCTAGGCTTAGAAATTCCTTGATCAGAGGTTGTTTTTTTTTTAATTAATAAATTCAATTTTTCTTACACAAATAGGACTGTTACGATTTTTTATTTCATCTTTTTAAAATTTTGATAAGTTGTACTTTTTCTTAGGAGCTTTTTAAATTTTATCTAAAATTTCATTTTTAGAACATATTTTATATCTTAATGGTTTTTTTTAGAAATAGCTGTAGGTTAATGTAATATCCTAATTCATGTGTGATGTAAATTTGCATTTTTCATTTTCCTCGATTATTTTATTTTTATCATCTTACTACATTTCATTTTTTCTCTTATTTTGGATTATTTTTTTAAAGATTCTTTTGTTACCTATTTAATCTTTTTAGTCTGTCCCATGTCATTTTAGATTTTTTTTTGTATTTTCCATAGTTTTATTCCTCTTTTCAGTCTAATCTCTTTTTCTGCCCCCACTATCTTTTGGTTCTCTAATTCTGCTTTCTGCTGTGTTTCACCTACTGTTTACCTTATCTGTTGAATTATTAATAGTGCATTTTTCTCAGCTGTAAAATTTCTATCTCATGAATTCTAGTTCTCTGATGAAAATCTGTATCCTATCCATTTTCTTCATTTCTCCTCTACTTTCTTGAACGTATGAATCATAGATTTTTTTAAAAAGATTTATTTACTTATTTTAGAAAGAGAGAGAGCACGAGCAGGAGGGGCAGAGGGAGAGAGAATGCCAAGCAGAATCCGCACGGAACGTGGAGCCCAATCTGGGGCTCGATTTCATGACACTGAGATCATGACCTGAGCTGAAACCAAGAGTCAGATGCTTACCCGACTGTGCCCCAGAATCATAACATATTTTAAACTCTTTGATAACTAATATCTAAATCATCCATGGGCCTATTACTTTTGTCTTTTCTGTGTTTTTAGTNTCGTCTTTTGTCAGCTCTGATACTTTTGTACTGAAACCTGTGCAGAGTGTTTGAAAAATTAAAAAGGCTCTGTAGGACGTTAATATTCTCCAAAGAGAGTTCATCCATTCCTTTGCTAGGAAGATAGAATGGGGGTTGGTCACCTTAATCCAGCAGTTCTCTAGCTTTGTTAAGTCTTAAACTATTGGTATATTACTGGAGAAGTAATAAAAAATATATAGAGGACTGAGCTTATTGAAGTAACACAGTCCCTCCTGGCTCTTGATCCAGGTGCAGAATTGCCATATGCCCCAAGAGATAACACTATTGCTTTGTGTTGTCTCACCTCTCTATGGTTTTTCTCTCACAGTTACTGTTTTCCTGCTGTTTTTCATTGCTTCAGTCCTCCCTAATGCTTTGAAACATAACTTTTTCTCATTGTTTTTAGCTGTGGCATTAGTGTGCCACAAACCACCAATCATTTATGGATGGGAGAGTNGTAAAATTTCTATCTCATGAATTCTAGTTCTCTGATGAAAATCTGTATCCTATCCATTTTCTTCATTTCTCCTCTACTTTCTTGAACGTATGAATCATAGATTTTTTTAAAAAGATTTATTTACTTATTTTAGAAAGAGAGAGAGCACGAGCAGGAGGGGCAGAGGGAGAGAGAATGCCAAGCAGAATCCGCACGGAACGTGGAGCCCAATCTGGGGCTCGATTTCATGACACTGAGATCATGACCTGAGCTGAAACCAAGAGTCAGATGCTTACCCGACTGTGCCCCAGAATCATAACATATTTTAAACTCTTTGATAACTAATATCTAAATCATCCATGGGCCTATTACTTTTGTCTTTTCTGTGTTTTTAGTCTCGTCTTTTGTCAGCTCTGATACTTTTGTACTGAAACCTGTACAGAGTGTTTGAAAAATTAAAAAGGCTCTGTAGGACGTTAATATTCTCCAAAGAGAGTTCATCCATTCCTTTGCTAGGAAGATAGAATGGGGGTTGGTCACCTTAACCCAGCAGTTCTGTAGCTTTGTTAAGTCTTAAACTATTGGTATATTACTGGAGAAGTAATAAAAAATATATAGAGGACTGAGCTTATTGAAGTAACACAGTCCCTCCTGGCTCTTGATCCAGGTGCAGAATTGCCATATGCCCCAAGAGATAACACTATTGCTTTGTGTTGTCTCACCTGTCTATGGTTTTTCTCTTGTTTTCCTGCTGTTTTTCATTGCTTCAGTCCTCCCTAATGCTTTGAAACAGAACTTTTTCTCATTGTTTTTAGCTGTGGCATTAGTGTGCCACAAACCACCAATCATTTATGGATGGGAGAGTCAGTGGTTTTCTTTTGTAAACAAAAGAACAAACCGTGGTTTAGTTTTTTGTTTTTGTTTTTCAGGAAAAACATAAACAAGAATTGGAAGACATGAGGAAAGCTGGTCATGAAGCTCTCAGCATTATTGTGGATGAATATAAGGTAGATGTTTGAGAGTCTGCTTTCTCTATCTTTTAAACTGTGCCATACTTTAGAAAAAAGTTTACACACATTGACATATGCAAACATATGCAAATTATATAATGACAGTAGTCTTATTTTGGTATAGTACTCTTTTCAATTGACCAATACGTGTTTGTTGAGAACATGCATAGTAGATGACGGAAGGTAACGCTAGATGTTGCTCTGTGTCGGAAAAGTTGTAGAATGTTTAAGAATATAGAATCTGCAGCTGAAGAAGTTCAAGAACAAAATTCTATTGAATTAATTGCTAGATTAGCTTTTATCTTTACTGTGGTTCTACCTCTTTTAGAAAAAAAAGGCATGATATGTACATGTGAAAAATATTGTGGTTAAAAGNCACTATTGCTTTGTGTTGTCTCACCTGTCTATGGTTTTTCTCTTGTTTTCCTGCTGTTTTTCATTGCTTCAGTCCTCCCTAATGCTTTGAAACAGAACTTTTTCTCATTGTTTTTAGCTGTGGCATTAGTGTGCCACAAACCACCAATCATTTATGGATGGGAGAGTCAGTGGTTTTCTTTTGTAAACAAAAGAACAAACCGTGGTTTAGTTTTTTGTTTTTGTTTTTCAGGAAAAACATAAACAAGAATTGGAAGACATGAGGAAAGCTGGTCATGAAGCTCTCAGCATTATTGTGGATGAATATAAGGTAGATGTTTGAGAGTCTGCTTTCTCTATCTTTTAAACTGTGCCATACTTTAGAAAAAAGTTTACACACATTGGCATATGCAAACATATGCAAATTATATAATGACAGTAGTCTTATTTTGGTATAGTATTCTTTTCAATTGACCAATACGTGTTTGTT
Source organism: Ailuropoda melanoleuca (assembly GCF_002007445.2). Classification (NCBI taxonomy): domain Eukaryota; kingdom Metazoa; phylum Chordata; class Mammalia; order Carnivora; family Ursidae; genus Ailuropoda; species Ailuropoda melanoleuca. The sequence goes on from NC_048233.1 coordinate 25,930,657, forward strand.
GAGAACATGCATAGTAGATGACGGAAGGTAACGCTAGATGTTGCTCTGTGTCGGAAAAGTTGTAGAATGTTTAAGAATATAGAATCTGCAGCTGAAGAAGTTCAAGAACAAAATTCTATTGAATTAATTGCTAGATTAGCTTTTATCTTTACTGTGGTTCTACCTCTTTTAGAAAAAAAAGGCATGATATGTACATGTGAAAAATATTGTGGTTAAAAGAGATTAAGAAAAAGAATTCTGTTATGAATATTGTTATAGAAGTTATAATAAATGTCAATATCAGGGATGTACACAGCATTATTCTTTGATTTGATGCCTGCATAAGCTTAATCATTTAAAGCAAACTAAGGACTGGTATGTTGCAAGTTTTCAGGATAGCCTGAACTTTAAAAATTGGTCCATTAGTTGTAGCTGATGAATGTAGATTTGCTTCCTAGTTCACTTGGTGTCAAGAGCCAACACTCTGAATGTAACTTTCTGTTATTGGTGGGTAATAATTGAAAAAAAAGATTTTATTTTCATGCTCAAAACAAAAGTCCTTTTTCCCCTAAATTTCATGTTAGATCATTTTTCCCCCACAAATAATAAAGGAATACATTCTTGTTGAAATTCAAACAGTTCTCCCCAGAAGTAACCACTGTTAGNGTGGTTTTCTTTTGTAAACAAAAGAACAAACCGTGGTTTAGTTTTTTGTTTTTGTTTTTCAGGAAAAACATAAACAAGAATTGGAAGACATGAGGAAAGCTGGTCATGAAGCTCTCAGCATTATTGTGGATGAATATAAGGTAGATGTTTGAGAGTCTGCTTTCTCTATCTTTTAAACTGTGCCATACTTTAGAAAAAAGTTTACACACATTGACATATGCAAACATATGCAAATTATATAATGACAGTAGTCTTATTTTGGTATAGTATTCTTTTCAATTGACCAATACGTGTTTGTTGAGAACATGCATAGTAGATGACGGAAGGTAACGCTAGATGTTGCTCTGTGTCGGAAAAGTTGTAGAATGTTTAAGAATATAGAATCTGCAGCTGAAGAAGTTCAAGAACAAAATTCTATTGAATTAATTGCTAGATTAGCTTTTATCTTTACTGTGGTTCTACCTCTTTTAGAAAAAAAAGGCATGATATGTACATGTGAAAAATATTGTGGTTAAAAGAGATTAAGAAAAAGAATTCTGTTATGAATATTGTTATAGAAGTTATAATAAATGTCAATATCAGGGATGTACACAGCATTATTCTTTGATTTGATGCCTGCATAAGCTTAATCATTTAAAGCAAACTAAGGACTGGTATGTTGCAAGTTTTCAGGATAGCCTGAACTTTAAAAATTGGTCCATTAGTTGTAGCTGATGAATGTAGATTTGCTTCTTAGTTCACTTGGTGTCAAGAGCCAACACTCTGAATGTAACTTTCTGTTATTGGTGGGTAATAATTGAAAATCAAGATTTTATTTTCATGCTCAAAACAAAAGTCCTTTTTCCCCTAAATTTCATGTTAGATCATTTTCCCCCCACAAATAATAAAGGAATACATTCTTGTTGAAATTCAAACAGTTCTCCCCAGAAGTAACCACTGTTAGCAGTTTGATGTAAGCCCTGAGCCGTTTTAGAGGTTTTTCTCCATAATTGCATATGTATATTTGCTAATACCATATTATATAATTTTTTTATTTGTTTTTACACAAAATGTTATTCCACTCAATCTATTCTTTTGTTTCTTTCTGTGTTTATTCAATATGATTTGTATTTTAGTATCTGGTACATATGAACTTAGTTTTTGTTCTATAGTATTCCACAGTGTGTGTGTGTGTGTGTGTGTGTGTACACCATATTTGGTTTAACTGTACCTTTATTAGCATTTAGTTTGTTTTTGGTTGTTCATTAGTACAGTAAATATTTTTGTTTGCTTGTTTGTTTGTTTGTTTTTAAATCCTACTACCACTTGTAGAATACAGAAATTTTTTTTATTGTTGATTAAACTTCATCCTTGGAGTTGGTAGAAATTAACATCATTTTAGTTAGCTAATAATTTAATGTCAAAAATCTTGTGACAAGTCATTTATCTAAAAGTAGAAAAAGAAGTAGATCCAGAATTACCTAAACAGACGACTTCTTTTTTTTTTTAATCCAAGATAAATAGTCTAGTTGATATGTGTTGGAACGTGAAAGGTTATTTTTGTGACCACACCCAATATAGAAACCCGTGCCATTGTTGAGATGGTCATTAAAAAATGTCAAGTTTTTGCAGCTGTGATTATTGGCTCTTTTTATAATATTGTGAATTTTTAGCTCTACTAATATAAACCAGCTTTACAGTTATTGAATTGGGTAAAAGTATAGGATCTATTTTGAACTGTCATCTTTTTTTTCCCCTAGGCTAAGGGTGAGGAGAATTAAAAAACTGAAATTTATATTATTCTCCTGGTGCATTAAGTGATATATTCTTGGATGAATTTGTATTTTACTTATTTTTAATTATGAATTTAAATTAAATGTTTTAGAAGCGTTTACATTGTGTTTGAACTTGTATTTTTCAGAACAGCTCAATGTTTGCTATCTTAAATCCTTTTTTGATTCTAGCTCCACATATTTCATTTGGTGAAAACATGTTTATTGTGTATTGCTTTCAATACTGACAGCTAATGAGGTTAAAAGCATAAGTGAGAATTTTGCAAATACATATTACAACTTGTAATTTGAAGAAACTTGGTTGAGAGCTACTCATTTCACCTCTTCTTTGTCTAGTATCATTATTTGATGCCCATTTGGAGAGGATTTAAAAGTTTTAAGCATTAGGTATCATGATTTGGTTAAGATTAGGAATCAAATCAAGTAGCCTACAAATTTATATTTAATTTGTCATATACTTATTGTCAGTTAATATATAAACTTGATAAACTTTTGTAGCAGGGAACTTTGGTATAAATATATTTCATATAGCTTTCCTATTGATTTATTGATGAGCTTCATATTTTGTACAATAATGTTATTGTACTGTGAGAAAGAATAAGATCTGATACATTAACTATCATATAACATTTTACATCCAGTGTGCTCTGAAAACATATGGAGAATCAACTTCAAAGTAATATAGGAAAAAATAAAATAATTCAGATAAGAAAAATAGGCAATGTTTTCCTCGTAGGCTAGATGTCTCTGTAATGTAGGTGTCAGTTTGTGACCCGTTACGGAACAGGACGAGAAATGATAAATATTTTTTTCCATTTGAAATTCAAGCATGAGAAGGTCATGTGATAATTATTGTATTATGTGTCTCTTTTTCAGACAGCAACTTACTTTTCGTTGATACTTCTAAAGCTTTCTTTTGTTAAAGTATATAAACATTTTGATGGATGATTCATTAATCATTAGATAACTCAAAAACAAATGAAAATACAACTTCTAATTACTATTGCTAACAAGTTGTATGAACATTCTCTTTGATTTATTCTTTCCTTAATTCAAGAAACATTGACTTCCTTCTTTATGCCAGGGACTGCTGTGGATACAGCACTGAAGAAGATAGACAGGTCTTTGGTCCAGTGGAATACATATTGCACACCCACCCATGCGCATGCACAGACCATACACAGGTAGTAAGTCACCAAAAACCATAGCTTCCCTTGATGGTTTGACTTTAATCTCTCCTTCTATTTATTCAAATGTGCAACTGGACTAGAGAAATCTATGCCTTTTTACTACCATCCCTGGCTTTTAGGGATCTTACATTCTTCTGCTTGGTTATCCCAGACTAGATGTGATAAGTCATTTTTCCCCCTCCAAGTTGAGTTGAGGAATTTGGGGGGGAAAATTCATTAGAAAAGATAGTGAAAAATACAAATGAAGTAAAAGAAAAATAATAAAAGCCTAAAAATTCACAGGAAGATACATTATTTTTACATTAACCTTTCCTTCCAGAAATGTGAAGTAGTCTTTTTTCCCCTTATTTTTCCTACTATACATCTAAAAAAAAAATCCTTGGACATTTTGTATAAAACAGACATGAAATCCTGAAAGACAGAAGAAGGCAAACTGCCTAGGGACTCTGGAATCCAGGTAACTACATGACACGGGGTTCCCTGGATTTTCTTTTTCCCTCATTTGCCCAGATTAGGTGCTGGAGAAGTGAGCAACCCAGAAATACCAAATGGGCACAGATAACAAATCCCAAGAAAAGGCTGCTGTCTTTGTCCAAAAGACCAGGAAAGCCTCCAGGTAGCAAGAAAGTAAACTCCTAGGTAATAAACATTCTACTCCCACCAAACAGCATAGAACAAAATGTGGCTCCAACCCTGCCAACAAAGGCTGGTTAAGGATTGTAGACTTTCACCATCTCAGGCTACAGTGAGATAGATTTCCTCTTCTCCATTGGGAGGTTTCGAAGAAGGCTGACTTTCAGTCCCACTGGGCAATAAATCCTCTCCTCCCTAAGTGTCAGGGTAGGCCATGTAGGAAGCCTAGACTTTCACCCCACCCTGATGGTAGTGAGATACTTTCTCTATTATCAAGGTATCAACAGATGTTTAATGGAAAGCCAGGGTAATAAGGTCAGCCCTCTGAAGTGTCAGTGAGGGTTATTTGGGGAACAATAAGGTGGCATCCTTGCTTCTCTCAGCCAGAGTGACATCAGTGAAGGCTTTATGTGAAGCTGAACTCCCAACCATGTCTGGCAATAATGAGGAGATTCTATTCCCCCTGCCCTGAGTGTCAGTGGAGAATGAATCAGGAACCTGAACTTAGTACTTGGCTGTTCCCCTCTTGTCTTGTTGCAGTAGTGTCTTATCAGAGGAAGTCTGCCTGAAGCAAGATTTTTTTTTTAAATTTTCTTAAAGATTTTTATTTATTTATTTGACAGAGAGAGAGACAGCCAGCGAGAGAGGGAACACAAGCCGGGGGAGTGGGAGAGGAAGAAGCTGGCTTCCAGCAGAGTAGCCTGATGCAGGGCTCAATCCCCGGGCCCTGGGATCACACCTGAACCAAGATTTAAAATATCCAAATTTCAGTTGAAAATCAGTACTCATACAAAGAACCAAGAAAATCTCGAGTGAAAAAAGATAATGAACAGAAGCTAACACTGAGCTGACACCAATGTTAGAATTATCTGACAAGGATTTTAAAGTGTCCGTCATAAAAATGCTTTAACAAGCAATTGTGAACATGCTTGAAACAAAGGAAGAAAATAGAAAATCTCAGCAAAAGAATAGAAAGTCTTACCAAAGAAACAGATTATGTAAAGAAAGAACCAAACGAAAATTTTAGAACTTAAAAATACAATACGAAAAAAAAAATTCAGTGTTTGGGCTCAATGTCATAATGGAGAAATGGGAAATAATCAATGAACTTGAAAATAGAGAATAGAAGTCACCCAGTTTGAACAATAGAGAGAAAATAGACTAAAAACAAATGAGCAAGGATTTAGGGACCTGTGGGATTATAGCAAAAGATCTAAAATTCATGTCATCAGAGTCCTGGAAAAAGAGGAAAAAGAGGATAGAGAAACTGAAAATATATTCAAAGAAATAGTAGCTGAAAATTCCCCAAATTTGGCCAAAGAAATAAAACTACATATTCAAGAAGCTGAGTGAACTCTTAAACAGGATTAACCAAAATAATAATAATACCAAAATCAAAACAAATAAAAACCACCAAGACACATTGTGATGGTTAATTTTATGTGTTTTAACTTGGTTAGGCCATGATACCCAGATATTTGGTCAAACATTATCCTGGATATTTTTGTAGGGCTCATTCCAGGTAAGATTAACATTTGCATTTGTGGACCTTGAATAAAGCAGATTGCCCTCCATAATGTGGGTGATTCTTATCCAATTGTTAGAAGGTTTTAATAGAACAAAGGACCTGTCTCCCCTGATCGATAAGGTATTTTGCTAGCAGACAGACTTTTAGACTTGAACTGCCCCATTGGCTCTCCCCTGGATCTCCAATCTGCCGTTCTACCCTGCAGATATTGAATTTGCCAGCCTCCACATTTGTGGGAGCCAGTTTCTTAAAATCAATCTTTCTCTCTATATACATATCATATTAGTTCTATTACTCTAGAGACCCTGACTGCTACAGATGTTATGGTCAAACGTCTGAAAACTAAAGACAAAAGAAAATCTTGAAAGCAGCCAGAGAAAGATGGCATTTACCTACAGAAAATCAATTAGATTTACATTGGATTTTTCATCAGAAACCAGGGAGGCCAGAAGGAAATTGAATAACACTGAAAGAAAATAAGTGTCCACTCAGACTTTTATATCCAATGAAAATATGTTTCTGCAGTAAAGGTAGGAAATCAAGATGTTCTCAGATGAAGGAAAAGTAAGAATATTTGTCATAGCAAACCTACTCTAAGAGAATGGCTAAGGAAGTTATCCAAACAAAAGGAAATGATAAAGGAACGAATTTTGAAACATTAGGAAAGAACAAAGGAAAGGACAAGATTGTGGGTCAATGCACTAGACTTTCTTTTTTTAAGTTTTCTGAATTATATTTGTTAAATTAAAAAATATGTAGCATTTTCCAATGTGGTTCTTAATGATTGTTAAGGAAAATTTTAAGAAAATTATATTGTAGGGGCACCTGGGTGGCTCAGTCAGTTAAGCGTCTGCTTTCAGCTCAGGTCATGATCTCAGGGTTCTGGAATCAAGCCCCACATTGGGCTCCCTGCTCAGCGGGGAGCCTGCTTCTCCCTCTTCCTCTGCTGCTCCCCCTGCTTGTGCTCTCTCCCTCTCTCTCTCACATAAATAGATAAAATCTTCTAAAAAAAAGAAAAAGAAGAAAAAGAAATTGTAAGCAAGGAAGAGTAACAGACATAATCTTAACTTGAACTGGTAAAATGCCAACACCAGCAATGGTGTGATTTTTTTTGTTTTTTTTTCAATTTGGGAGTATGGCAAATTTATTTTACTTCTACAATCTTTTCCATGTTAAGGCTTGAGATTTATTTATTTTGAGTTTGGTTGCAAGATTTTAAACTATAANCTTCTACAATCTTTTCCATGTTAAGGCTTGAGATTTATTTATTTTGAGTTTGGTTGCAAGATTTTAAACTATCAAGGGGCGCCTGGGTAGCGCAGTCATTAAGTGTCTGCCTTCGGCTCAGGGCGTGATCCCGGCGTTCTGGGATCGAGTCCCACATCAGGCTCCTCCGCTGGGAGCCTGCTTCTTCCTCTCCCACTCCCCCTGCTGTGTTCCCTCTCTCGCTGGCTGTCTCTCTGTCACATAAATAAATAAAATCTTTAAAAAAAAAAAGATTTTAAACTATCAGAATCATTTGGAGCTGGTTTACATTTATACATTTGTATTTCAAAAACTAATAAGTTTAAAATGTAATAGAAAAGGCTTTTCTCCATTTGTCATTGTGTTTTCTAAGATCCTGAAGTAATCCGTAATTATCACAACAGAGGAAAGTTTACTCATCATATATTTTGATTTTGCGTAGCTAGTGATATTTTAATATTTTGTAATTTTTATTTTTGAACAGCTTTATTGAGGCATAATTCATATATTATAAAATCTACCAATTTAAAGTTTATAGTTCTCTAGTTTTTAGTATATTCACAGAATTATACAGTCATCACCACGATGTAATTTCAGAGCATTTTCAACCCCCTACATGAAACCTTATATCCTTCAGCAGTCATTCTTCACTCCCTGCCCAACCACCTGTTTTCTAGCCCTTGGTAACCATTAATCTATATTATGTCACTATAGATTTGCATCTTCTGGACAGTTTGTATAAACAGAATCATACAATTGTGATCTTTTTGACTGACTCCTTTCACTTAGCATAATGTTTTCAACGTTCATGCTTGTTACATGTATTATATTGGTCTTTCATTTCTTTTTTGTTGTCCAGTAATATTCCATTGTATGGAGTACCACATTTTATTTAACCTTACATCAGTTAATGGTCATTTGGAGTGTTTTCACTTTTCGACTATTGTGAATAATGCTATGTGGATGTATATTTTCATTTCTCATTGGTATATGCCTAGGGTTGAAATTACTGGGTTGTATGGTTATCTGTGTTTAGCATTTTGAGGAAGTACCAGAATGTTTCCAGCTGTACTATTTTATATTCCAACCAACAGTGACTGAGGGTTCTAGTTTCCCTCCATCCATACCAACACTTGTTATTTTCCATTAAAAAAAATTTTCAGCCATGCTGGAGGGTTTAATTGGCATTTAAGTCTTTGATCCATTTTCAGTTAATTATGTATATGATGTGAAGAAGGGATGGAACTATTTATTTATTTATTTATTTATTTATTTATTTTGATGTGCATAGGCAGTTCCCAGTATCATTTGTTGAAAAGACTGTTCTTTCCTCATTGAATTGTCGTGGGACCTTTGTCAAAAATTAACCATCTGTGTGAGGATTTATTTGTAGACTCTTAATTCCTTTCCATTGAAATATATGTCTCTCTCAGTGTCATTACCACACTTTTTATTAACTGTAGCTTTATAGTAAGTTTTTGATATCAGGAAGTGTACATTGTCCAACTTTGTTCTTCTTCCAAATTGGTTTGGCTATTCTAGGTCACTTGCATTTTCATATGAGTTTTAGTAGTTGCACATGAATTTTTAAAAATATCCAAGTGGGATTTGATTTGTATTTGCATTGAATATGTAGACCAATTTGGGAAGTTTTGCCATTTTAATAGTATTAAAGTAGCTTTCTGATGCATAATTATGAAATGTCTTTACCTTTATTTTATCCTCATTAATTCCTTTCAGCAGTCTATTGTAGTTTTCACTGTGTATTCTATTCTTTTTGATGACATTGTAAAATGAATTGTTTCTGTTAATTTCATGTACAGACTTTTCATTGCTAGCATATAATAATATGATTAATAATAACAGGATTGATTTTGTATATTTGTTCTGATATATATGTTCATTAGTTCTAATAGTTTTTTAGATTTGTTAGGATTTTCTGTATACAAGATCATGCCACGTGCCGCCTGCACCTCTTTCCAATCGGGGTGCCTTTTATTATTTTTTTCCTTGCTTAATTGTCCTTGATAGACCTCCAATACAATTTGAATAAGAACTGCAAATACATACATGATCTTAGGGAGACAACATTCAGTTATCAACCATTTAAGTATGATGTTATAAGTGAGTTGTAAATAGATGGTCTTCATTAGGTTGAGGAAGTTCCCTTTTATTTCTAGTTTGCTGAAAAAAATTTTTTTAATCATGAAAGGTTGCAGAATTTTGTCCAATGCTATTTCTGTGTCTTTTGAAAAGGTAATTTTTTTCTTATGAATATGGTATATTCTGTTTGATTTTTGGATGTTAACTCTGTTTTGCATTCCTGAGATAATCTCTCTTGGTCATGTTGTATAATTTTTTTTAGGTGTTGCATAGATCAGTTTGTTAATATTTTATTGAGTATTTTGTACCTTTATTCATAAGGGATATTGGTTTTTAGTTTTCTTTGGTGTCTAGGAGGCTTTGCTATCAGTATAATACTTTACTTAGAATGAGTTAGCATATGTTCCCTTTAATTATTTGTAAGAGTTTGTAAAAGATCAGTATTAATTCTTTGTTGAGAATTTTGTAGAATTCATCAATATAACCGTGTGATACTGGATTTTTCTGTGTGGGAGTTTTTTTGGGTTTTTTTGTGTGGTTTTTTTTTAAATAAATTCAATCTCTTCTTATTGATCTCTTCAGATTTTCTGTTTTCTTCCTGAAATTGGTAATTTTATTTTTCTAGGAATTTAGTTCTTTTATCTAAGTGATTTAATTTTTAGCATGTAGTTGTTTATAGTATGTTCTCACTATGCTTTTATTTTTGTAAGGTAAGTAGTGATGTCTCCTCTTTCATTTCTGATTTTGTAATTTGAGTCTTCCCTCTTCTCCATTTGGTCAATTTATCTGAAGGTTTCTTCATTCTATTTGTGTCTTCAAATAATTAACTATTGGTTTTGTTCATTTTCTACCATTTCCCGTCCTCTTACTTACGAATTTCCACTCTAACCTTTATTTTGCATAGCCTTCTGCTTACTTTGGCCTTACTTTGTTATTTTCCTAGTTTGTTAAAATGGATTAAGTAGGTGAAACATGTAATATCTTTTTTCTGATTCATGTAATATCTTTTTCTTTTTTAATATAGGCATTTATGTTTTCCTCTTGATTCTTGTTTATTTCATCCCATAAGTTTTGTATGTTGTATTTTCATTTTTGTTCATATAAAATAATTTATATGATTTCTTCTTTAACACATTGTTTCTTTAGAAAAGTGTTGTGTAATTTCTATATATACATACGAATTTCTGAAATTTCTGTCTGTTATTAATTTCTAGTTTGATTTCCTTGTGGTTGAAAAATTTGTTTTGATGATTTTGATTGGGGTGGAGTGTTCTATAGATGTCTCTAGTGCATGCAGTTGGTTTGTAGTGTTGTTGAACTTTTCTGTCTGCTGTTGGTAATCTGTTTGATTTTTCTATCCTTTATTGATAGTGTGGATATCAAAGCATCCATTATTGTTGAATTCTTTATTATTCTGTCAGGTTTTATTTCATGTATTTTGGGGGTATTTTGTTCACTGCATATGTGTTTTTGAGTGTTACATCTTCCTAATGTATTGACCCTTTTATTATTGTAAGATGTTTGTTTGTATCTCTGGTATGATTTTTTTTTTCTTCTAAAGTCTGTGTTTGTTGTTGTTGTTGCTGTTGTTTTCTTTTTGTTTTGTTTCGTTTCTGACATTAGTATAGCCACTTAAGCTCTGCTGTGGTTTTTATTTGCGTGGTACATCTTTTCCCATCCTTTTATTTTGAACCAGTGTGTGTCTTTGAATCTAAACTGTCTTTTGTACAAATACAATTATATACCTTTTTAAGATGTAATTGCTTTTTAAATCAATTAAGAGAAGGACAGAGAAGAAACAACCAATTATATTGTCTTTTAAAACTACCTACATGATTAACTTTACTGGCACTCTTTATTTCTTCATGTGGATTGAGTTATTTTCTGATTTTACTTTTTATAGCCTAAAGAATTGCCTTTAGTATTTACTATAAGTCATGTCTGCTAAGGTTGAACTTATCTTTAAGTAGCTTTAGTTCATTTTCATTCTTTAAAGATAATTTTCTATTTTTAAAAGCTTCCTTCGGTTATACAGAAACAATGAATCATGGAACACTACATGAAAAACTAATGAGGTACTGTATGGTGACTAACGTAACATAATAAAAAAATAAATAAAATAATTAAAAAAAAAAAAAAACCAAAGCAAGACAACACAAAAAGAAGCCAAAAAGAAAAAAAAAAAAGTTTTTTTGTTTCCTTTTTGTTGGATATATGATTCTTACGAGATGAGACAGATGAGACAGTTTTTTTGTTTAGTTTTAGCATTTTGAAAATGTCATTCCATTGCCTTCTCTCTTTCATTGTTTCTGAAGAGACGTAAGCTGTTAGTTTTTTTTTCTGGTTACCTTGTATGTGATGAATCATTTTTCTACTGTTTTCAAATTGTTTCTGTTTTTGTCTTTCAGTATTTTGACTATAATATATCTGGGTGTGTATCTCTTTTAGTTTTTCCTACATGGAATTCATGGAGCTTCTTACATGTATAGATTGTATTTTGTCACTTTGGAAAGTTTTCAGCCATTATTACTTTAAAAATTTTATTCTTCCTTTGTGTTACGTTCACTGTGTACATGTTGGTCTGCTTAATGGTGTCTCACATTTCTCTGAGGCTCTATTCATTCTTCTTCATTATTTAAACTCTGTAGTTCAGATTTCACAGTCTATTGATATTTCTTCAGATTTACTGATTATGTCTTCTCTCAATTCAAACCTACTGTTTAGACCCTCTAAAAAATAATTTCTTGCTAAAAAATGCTTAACCAGCATCTGAGATTTCACTAGCCTTAATTTCTTTTTGCCAGTGGAGTATTTTGCCTCGATGTTCATGGCTGTTGACTGATCAGGGTGGTGGTTGCTGAAGGTTGGGGTGGCTGTGGCAATTTCTTAAAATGAGACAAAAGTGAAGTTTGCCACATTGATTGACTGTTCCTTTTATGAATGATTTCTCTGTAACAAGCAATGCTGTTTGATAGCATTTTACCTGTGGAATTTTTCATATTTGTTGTTTTCATGTTTCCACTTCAGAATTTCCTGTTGTTTCTTTTGTATAATTTCTCTCTTTATTGATAGTATATTTTATGAGATGTTATTTAATTATTTAAGCATGGCTTTCTTTAGTTCTTTGAACATTTTTTCAATTGGTGCTTTGAAGTTTTTTTCTAACTCTAACATCTGGGCCACATCAAAAAGGCAGTTTCCGTTTACTCCTGTTTTTCCCTGTGTGTGTGATACAGTATAATGTTTCTTTTCATGTCTAGTAATTTTTTATCAAAAACTAGACATCGTAGATAAAATATAGTTGCAACTTTGTGTCTTCAGTCCTCAGGAGACTTTGGTCTTTTGTTGGTTGATTATTTAGTGAAGTCCGTTTCTTTTGAATTGTGCAGCTTCAGTAGAGCAAAATTGATATTTACATACTCTTTCTGACTACCAGAAATGACTATTTTAAAGCCATGCTCTCTTTAACTATCTCTTTCCTGGACTCTGTTTTATGATTCTGACTTATTTGTGTTTTATCATAACTACCTGTTAGTTTCTGTAAATTTCTAGTTTATTGCTCTATTGTTTCTGATGTGCCCTATGGTATCCATTGCACCCCAGCCTGATCCAGTTATACATCAGTTATAGATCATTCCCTTTGGTAGGGGTAGTTTGTGTGCCAGGGCCTTGCTATGACCCTTCCCTGTAGTAGAACTTATGGACTATGCACAGGCCCTGGAAGGGTAGAATGCTTGATTTGCTCTTCATTAGCTTGCTCACCCAGATCCTCCTTTCACAGCTGGAGCTGAGTATGAGGGAAAGACGGTAGGTAGTATTCTGCTACATGGCTGCTACCATTGCTCAGTATAGATCTTCTGTAATGCAGAGTTCATGAGGAAGGGATTGTCCAGTGTTTATAGCTGTTAAATATCTCTGGAATAGTTCTTTTACCTCAGGAATGTAGTAGAGATGGGACCTGGCATTTGTCTTGTGAGCCTAACTGAGCAGCTGTCATGCAATACAGAGCTGTGCAAGAAAGGAGAATTGTATTTTTTTACCAGCTGCCCTATTTATGTGATATAAGCCTTCTGCAGCATGGAGCTATGGAAAATAGGATCTATTAATGTTCACCAGCTGCCAAGACCACCAGGAATGATTTTTACACTAATAGGTTAGGGAAGATGGGAACTGTCACTCAGCTGCTGAGCCTGTTGAAACAGTTCTTCTGAAAGGCTCAGCTGTGGGTGGATGGGTGAAGTCCCTAGGTTGGATATCATAACTTCCCTCTGTTGTTACTAGATTTCTGTAAACTTTGTTGGGTAAATGTTGCCCAGTTTATTGTAAGACCTTTGATAAGTGTCCAGAGAATTTGAATGATTGTTCTTCCTTAAAAGATATATCAAGTTAGAGGATTCTCTGAGCTCTTAACATTACCATTCCAGAAATTGTAACCCACCTCTCTTATTTGTTTTAATCTGTATTAAAATAGTGGTTACTTATTACATATGTTCTTCATTTAACAAGTTATCCTGCAATTAGTGAATATCTAGGAGCCATGACATTCTTTGTATTTCTCACTGTATTGACAAGAGTTAAAGATTTGTGTACATCATCTTGTCATATATGAGTACGTCAACCTTTGGATCATTGCTGATTTCTTTTTCTAATGCTTTTCTAAAATGTGACTTTTTTGACATGAGTAAATTCTGATATTATATACCTCTTACAATTTTACAATATGCTTTTGGGTTTTATTTCAGCAAATTACCATGGATTCAAATAGTAATTTAAAGCTTAGTGATTTAAATGCTTATCTTAGTTTTTTTTACATTGGTAATCAAATGAAAGGAAAAAAAACCTTAAAATCTAATACATTTGGTTAGCATATTTTGTGTATGTAACATCACTCAAATGAAATAGTGTTTATTACAGCTCTCAAGTGATGTGATCATCAATATCTGATTTTAAAATAGAAATAAGCTATATTATGATTTCAGCTTTTCACAAAGAATTGAAAATTTTGTTTTTTTTTTAATGATTTTTTATTATATTATGTTAGTCACCATACAGTACATCCCTGGATTCCGATGTAAAGTTCGATGCTTCATTAGTTGAATAACACCCAGTGCACCATGCAATACATGCCCTCCTTNGTGCCCTCCTTACTACCCATCACCGGTCTATCCCAATCCCAAACCCCCCTCCCCTCTGAGGCCCTCAGTTTGTTTCTCATAGTTCATAGTCTCTCATGTTTCATTCCCCCTTCTGATTATTCCCCTTTTCTTTATCCCTTTCTTCCCCTACCGATCATCCTAGTTCTTATGTTCCATAGATGAGAGAAATCATATGATAATTGTCTTTCTCTGCTTGACTTATTTCACTTAGCATTATCTCCTCCAGTGCCGTCCATGTTGCAGCAAATGTTGAGAATTCGTTCTTTCTGATAGCTGAGTAATATTCCATTGTATATATGGACCACAGCTTCTTAATCCAGTCATCTGTTGAAGGGCATCTCGGCTCCTTCCATGATTTGGCTATTGTGGACAATGCAGCTATGAACATTGGGGTGCATATGGCCCTTCTCTTTACTACGTCTGTATCTTTGGGGTAAACACCCAGTAGTGCAATGGCTGGGTCATAGGGTAGTTCAATTTTTAACTTTTTAAGGGACCTCCACACTGTTTTCCAGAGTGGCTGTACCAACTTGCATTCCCACCAACAATGTAGGAGGGATCCCCTTTCTCCACATCCTCTCCAACAATTGTTGTTTCTTGCCTTGTCTATCTTTGCCATTCTAACTGGCGTAAGGTGGTATCTCAGTGTGGTTTTGATTTGAATTTCCCTGATGGCTAATGATTTTGAACATTTTTTCATGTGTCTGTTAGCCATTTGTATGTCTTCATTGGAAAAGTGTCTGTTCATATCTTCTGCCCATTTTATGATTTGTTTATTTGTTTCTCGTGTATTGAGTTTGAGAAGTTCTTTGTAGATCTTGGATACCAGTCCTTTATCTGTGGTGTCCTTTGCAAATATATTCTCCCATTCCGTGGGCTGTCTCTTAGTTTTTTTGACTGTTTCCTTGGCTGTGCAGAAGCTCTTTATCCTGATAAAGTCCCATAAGTTCATTTTATCTTTTATTTCTCTTGCCTTTGGAGATGTGTCGTGAAAAAGGTTGCTCTGGCCGATGTCATAGAAGTTGTTGCCTATGTTCTCCTCTAGAATTTTGATGGATTCCTGTCTCACATTGAGGTCTTTCATCCATTTGGAGTTTATTTTTGTGTATGGTGTGAGAGAGTGGTCAAGTTTCATTCTTTTGCATGTAGCTGTCCAATTTTCCCAGCACCATTTATTGAAGAGACTGTCTTTTTTCCACCGGATGTTTTTTCCTGCTTTATCAAAGATTAGTTGCCCAAAGAGCCGAGGGTCCATTTCTGGGTTCTCTATTCTGTTCCATTGGTCGATGTGTCTGTTTTTGTGCCAGTACCATGCTGTCTTTGTGATCACAGCTTTGTAGTACAGCTCGAAATCCGGCATTGTGATGCCCCCAGCTTTGTTTTTCCTTTTCAACAGTTCCTTGGAGATTCGGGGCCTTTTCTGGTTCCATACAAATTTAAGGACTATTTGTTCCAGTTCTTTGAAAAATGTCCTCGGTATTTTGATCGGGATAGCATTGAAAGTGTAGATTGCTCTGGGTAGTATGGACATTTTAACTATGTTAATTCTTCCAATCCATGAGCATGGAATATTTTTCCATCTTTTTATGTCTTCCTCAATATCTTTCAAAAGTGATCTATAGTTTCTAGCATATAGGTCCTTTACGTCTCTGGTTAAGTTAATTCCAAGGTAACGCATGGTTTTTGGTGTTATTGTAAATGGGATGGATTCCCTAATTTCTCTTTCTTCAGTCTCGTTATTCGTGTATAGAAATGCAACTGATTTCTGGGCATTGATTTTGTATCCTGCCACCTTACTGAATTGTTCTATAACTTCTAATAGTTTGGGAGTGGATTCCTTTGGGTTTTCCATATAGAGTATCATGTCATCTGCAAAGAGAGACAGTTTGACTTCTTCTTTGCCGATTTGGATACCTTTGATCCCTTTTTGTCTTCTGATTGCTGTTGCAAGGACTTCTAGTACTATGTTGAATAATAGTGGCGAGAGTGGGCATCCTTGTCGTGTTCCTGATCTTAAGGGAAAGGCTTCCAGCTTTTCCCCATTGAGAATAATGCTTGCAGTAGGCTTTTCATAGATGGCTTTTATGAGATTGAGAAATGTACCCTCTATTCCTACACTCTGAAGGGTTTTAATCAGGAAAGGATGCTGTATTTTGTCAAATGCTTTTTCTGCATCAATTGAGAGGATCATATGGTTCTTGAGTCTTTTCTTGTTGATATGATGTATCACATTGATTGATTTGCGAGTGTTGAACCATGCTTGCATCCCAGGTATGAATCCCACTTGGTCATGATGGATAATCCTTTTAATGTACTGTTGGATTCTATTAGCAAGGATCTTGTTGAGGATTTTGGCATCCATATTCATTAGAGAAATCGGTCTGTAATTCTCCTTTTTGAGGGGGTCTTTGCCTGGTTTGGGGATCAAGGTAATATTAGCCTCATAGAATGAGTTTGGTAGCTTTCCTTCTGTTTCTATTTTTTGAAATAGCTTTAGGAGAATAGGTATTATTTCTTCTTTGAATGTTTGGTAGAATTCCCCAGGAAAACCGTCTGGGCCTGGAGTTTTATTATTTGGAAGGTTGTTTATCACTGACTCAATTTCTTCATAGTTAATTGGCCTATTTAAGAAATCTATTTCTTCCTGTTTCAGTCTTGGTAGTTTATAGGTTTCCAGGAAGGCCTCCATCTCTTCCAGATTGTTTAGTTTTTTGGCATATAGCTGTTGATAAAAGTTTCTAATAATCCTTGCAATTTCAATGGTGCTGGTCGTGACCTCTCCCTTTTCAGTCATAATTTTAATAATCTCAGTCCTTTCTCTTTGTTTTTGGACAAGTTTTGCCAGTGGTCTATCAATTTTATGGATTCTCTCAAAGAACCAGCTTCTAGTCCTGTTGATCTGCTCTACTGTGGTTCTGGTCTCTAATTCATTGATTTCTGCTCTAATCTTGGTCAACTCCTTCCTTGTCAGTGGGTTAGGCCTGTCCCTCTGTTGCTGTTCCAGTTTCTTGAGGTGAGAATATAGAAACTGCATTTTAGATTTTTCTATTCTTTTGAGTGAGGCTTGGATGGCTATGTATTTCCCCCTTAGGACTGCCTTTGCAGTATCCCATAGGTTTTGGACCGTTGTGTATTCATTCTCGTTGGTCTCCATAAATTGTTTAATTTGTTTTTTGATTTCCTGGTTTATCGAGTCATTCTTGAGCAGGATGGTTCTTAGCCTCCAAGTGTTTGAGTTTCTTCCAGGTTTTTCCTTGTGGTTGAGTTCCAATTTCAGAGCGTTGTGGTCTGAGAATATGCAGGGGATAATTTCAATCTTTTGGTATTGGCTGAGACCTGTTTTGTGTCCCAGAGCATGATCTATTCTTGAGAATGTTCCATGGGCATTTGAATAGAATGAGTATTCTTTGGTTCTGGGGTGTAGTGTTCTATATATATCTATGAGGTCCAACTCGTCGAGTATGGCATTCAAAGCCTTTGATTCTTTGCTTAGTTTTTGCCAGGGTGTTCTGTCTATTTCTGATAGTGGGGTGTTGAGGTCCCCTACTATTACTGTGTTCTTATCTATATGTCTCTTTATTTTGGTTAAGAGTTGGCTTGTGTATCTTGCTGCTCCCCTGTTGGGGGCATATATATTAATAATTGTCATATCCACTTGTTGAATACTTCCTTTAAGAATAATATAGTGCCCTTCTGTATCTCTCTCTATGGCCTCTAGTTTAAAATCCAGTCTATCTGATATGAGAATTGCTACTCCAGCTTTCTTTTGAGGTCCATTTGCGTGGAAGATGGTACTCCATCCCCTTACTCTAAGTCTGAATGCATCTTTGGGTTCAAAATGAGTCTCTTGTAGACAGCAAATGGATGGGTCATGTCTTTTTATCCAATCTGCAACCCTGTGGCGTTTTATGGGAGAGTTTAAGCCATTTAGATTGATAGAGATTATTGACAGATATGATTTTAATGATGCCATTTCTCTTTAAAGTCTTTGTATCGGTTGTGACTTGCTGCTCTGTATCACTCTTGGGGCCTTTTTACCTTTATAGAGCCCCCCNGTGACCCTGGCCATCAGAGCCTCTAATTTTGCCTGCATTTGGCTCATAGAATTTTTAATTTCTGTCAGATTCACTCTCATTTCCATCCTTAGGGCTTCTATATTCTCAGTAACATTTTCGTTAATACTTTTTTCAATTCTACTCATCATTTTGACCATTGTTACTCTGAATTCCATTTCTGATAATTTGGTTACATCCATATCCATTATTTCTGTGGCAGAGGCCACAGACTCACTGTCTTTTCTTTGCTGGGTGGGGGGACTTCTCCTTCTTGTCATTCTGATGAGGAGAGGTTGTGGGGTTGTCCAGAGCCCAAATTATTGACTGGGTCGCAGGCTGTGCCCCTTGTTTTATAGGGATCTTAGGGATGTGGGTTTCTTCTTTAAAGATTTTATTTATTTATTTATGTGGCAGAGAGCCAACCAGCGAGGGAGGGAACACAAGCAGGGGAGTGGGAGAGGAAGAAGCAGGCTCCCAGCGGAGGAGCCCGATGAGGGACTCCTTTCCGGAATGCCGGGATCACGCCCTAAGGCGAAGACAGGCGCTCAGTGACTGCGCCACCCAGGCGCCCCATGTTGTGGGCTTCTTGATTTTTCATCCTGCCTTCTGGTTTAGGGGCCTGCCGCACTGATACTCATGCAACCCTGTTTGGATAGAGTCTCCACGTCCGCTGCGAGGGGGGATGGGGGTGGGCACGCTGTGAGCCGGTATTTCCAGGCTTTTGTTCTCTGGCGGCTTTCCCTGGCGGTCTGCTGTGCCTCTTCTGAGAGTCAGAGCAACGGCGGCCGAATCTCAGCCTCTGTCACAGAACAGAGGGATTGCGGACCGTTCTCCACTGATGTTATGGCCACTTTAACTCTTTTACTGTTGGTGCTGCTCGACCCTGCAGCATCCCGGGATGTGCGCCCCACACCCGGCCTCCCAGCCCTCACTTCCAGGGCCGGCGCGTCTCTGTCCTTTGTGTTTCTAACACCGCCTGCCGCCAGCCGCCCCTGCGTGCTCCGGAGCTCCCGGTCTCAGTCTGGATCCGGTAGCACACCGGAGTTCCGGAGTTCCGTGAGATGCCTGGTGGCGCGCTCCTGGCTCATGGTCCCAGTCTGCTGTCTCTCGGGTGCGGGTCCGTGAGTCCGCCCGCTCCCCGTGCAGGTGGCTACCGCTTCCTGGCGCCCGAACGCGGCGGGTCCCTCCCCCTTCTGTTTATCTTCCGATACCTGTGCGCGGTTTCATGGTTCCCCGCTTCGTACCTCAATACTCATCGCTGGAGATGTTCATTCGTAGAGATCCAGATGTATCTTCCTGCATCTCAGGCTGATTCCGTGGGTGTTCAGGCTGGTCTGGTACCTATCCAGCTCGACTCAGACCACCGGCTGAAAAAGGGGTCCCCCACTCCTCCGCCATCTTAACTCAGCCTCCAAGAATTGAAAATTTTGATTCACCTTTAATTAGCCCCATGTAGGCATACCTTGGGGAAACTGTGGATTTGGTTCCAAACCACCACATTAAAGTGAATATAGCAATAAAGTGATTCAGATGAATTTTTTGATTTCCCAGCACATATAAAAGTTATGTTTACTCCATGCTGTAGTCTATTAAGCCTGTAGTAGCATTATGTCCAGAAAATGTACATACCTAAAAAATATTTTATTGCTGAAAAATGCTTCACCATCATCTGAGATTTCAGCTAGCCGTAATTTCCTTTTGCTGGAGGAGGGTTTTGCCTCGATGTTGATAGCTGCCGACTGTTCAGGGTGGTGGTTGCTGAAGGTTGGGGCGGCTGTGGCAACTTCTTAAAACAAGACAACAGCGAAGTTGGCCACATCAATTGACTCTTCATTCTGTGAGTGATTTCTCTGTAGCATGCAATGCTGTTCTAGCCACAGTAGAACTTCTTTCAGCATTGGAGGTCGTCCTCTCAAGCTCTGTCACTGCTTTATCAGCTGAGTTGGTGTAATATTCTTTCTTGTCATTTCAACAGTCTTGGCAGCATTTTACCAAGAGTAAATTCCATCTCAAGGAACCACTTTCTTTGCTCAACCATAAGGAGGACCTCCTCTTCTGCTAAAGGTTTATTATGGGATTGTAGCAATTTAAATATAATAATAATGAAAAAGTTTGAAATAGTGAGAATTACCAAAATGTGACGCAAAGACACAAAGTGAGGAAATGCTTTCGGAAAAATGGCGTTGATACACTTGCTTGATGCAGGGTTGCCACAAACCTTAAATTTATAAAAAGCACAATATCTGTGAAGCAAAATAAAATGAAGCACAATAAAACAAGGTGTACATGTCTTTAATGGATTAGCCGCCCTTATCATTTTGGAATTCAGTTCTTTTTGTAACTCCTTATTTATACAACTTCATACCATCCACCACAGGAACTCGGTAAAGAAAATCTACAACCCAATTCCATATTTAAACAACTTTGAGATCCAGAGTTATTTTGTACTGTTATTATGTGTTATGTACTCATATTATTATCTTTTTCTGCCTTTAATAATGATATATAATAATTTATATATTTTTAATCTATGAATTTGCAAAAGAGTATTGCATTTCTGCAAAAATTTCTACGTTGGGACTGCCAAGTACTTCTGTTGGTAGAGCTAATTGATTATTTTGAAGTCAGACTGGCCTTGATCAAAGCCCCAGCTCTGCTACCTAGTAACAGGGTGACCTTGGGTGTTTCTTACATATGAATTTGAATTTCCTTCTGAATAAATGAAGGAATAAACCAAAAAACCTATTCATAGGAACGTTATGAGGATCCAGTGAGATAACATATATCGCTTGGCTAATAATAATGCTGTTAATAAATATTAGTTGTTATAGTTTCATTGTTATACCAGTTTTCTAGCATAGCAATTTCAATGCATTGTCATTATTTTACAACTGATTGGTAATTAGTTTACTTTTCAAAATGATACATTGTGAATTCTTGTTTCAGTTTTTTATTTAGAAATATCCACTTAAGGGAAAGAGGTTGTAGACCAGCCCTTCATATTCCTGGGCTCCTGTTAAAAAGCCAGCATTCTTCTGTTCATTTAGAAAATAAATAGCTTGCTTCAGATTGATGAAAAGGACATGTGAAATTCTGTTAGTACAGAAGAAAACAAAGCTAAAATTAAGCTAATGTGCTATATATGCCAACTTTTCCCATAATGTTTACTTAATTTTGTTTACTTTTTCTTCCATGTCATGATTTTGAAAATCTTTTATCCTGATAATTAACAACAGTAAAGTAAATGTAGATTTTGGAAGACTTTCCATAGGAGCATGCCACATCTAAGATTGTTTATATAAGAATTTTCCTTTACTTGTTTAATTGGGCTTTTGTCTTTAAATTGTCATTCTTCGTTATACACACTGGCTCAGACTTAACAATTCTCTTATGTCTATAGTTTTCTCTATCAAGGATTATTATTGATGATGTAGACTATCTTAATTTTTTTAAGATAATGAGTAGTATTACTATAATGCTTTTTGCTTAAGACAACTATAACAGTTTTCACTGATCAGGATTTCTTAACCCTTTCGTTCTCACCTTTTTCAGCACATAATAAATTACTCATGATGCTTTAAAAAAAAAAAAGATTTTATTTATTTGAGAGAGAGAGAGAGAGAGCACACAAGCAGGGGGAGGGGCAGAGGGAGAGAGTGCTGGTCAGAGAGCCCAACCCAGGGCTTAATCCCAAGACCCTGGGATCATGACCTGACCTGAAGGCAGACACTGAGCCACCCAGGTACCCTGTGATGATTTTTTAAAATGTGTATGCCAAGGTAGATTTCCTCTCTAGAAATTCTAAATCATTTGTTGGTGGTGGTATCTAAGTATCCATATTTTCTTTAAAGTTCTAAAAGTCATTCTACTATCCCAGGAGTAGTGGTGAGGTAATTATTGTATTATTCCTTCGTATTTATTTGCCTGTCAAAATACTCTGTTTCAGCCTGTAGCCATTATTTCCCCATTTTTGTCATCTAATACTGAACCTGTCCAGGTTGTATGTGTGTGTTTCCCACTGAAATCACTGGAAATTCTTCTGTACAAGAAAGATGAGAGATACTCTAACAGAATTTAAGTGACTGTAGGATGGACTGCTCTTTGTTTTTGAAAGTTAAAAAAGAAGAAAAAATTTTAACTGTAACCAAAAAACTAGAATTTATTCTGTATTAATTGTTGGTTTTGGTTTTTGTTTTAACTTATGTCCTGTTTTTTCCAACATGGGATTAGTGATCACAGTAAGAAAAATTTTTTTATAGTGGAGGATTGGTATAATAGAGAGGGACTATCAAAGAAACTCATACATGGAAAAAATGCAGGTGTATTTGCTAAAACAGATGTAATTCTGTAACTTAAGGAATAAGATGTCTTATCTTTTAAAGTATCTCACTATCTCCACCTCTTGCACAGATGTGTTCGTTGCTTGTTTCTCTTCTTAGAAGTATCTCATTATACATGTATTCAGTTAATGTGCTGTATATAAGTGCTTGAGCTAAAGCTATTTTAGATGCTGACACATTCTTAAAAAGATTTTCTTTTTATCCTAAATAACTTTTGGGGAGGATTTTCCAAAGGAAGTTATAGGTGACTCAGTGTAGTGAAGTTCAAAGCTGGAACTATTGCTAACATGCTGTTAGAGTGGGTGGAAAGTACTCAAGAAATTAAGTTCAACATGTTGTTTTTATCTTACTTTGAGCCTAGTTCATTAAAAATTCCAATTTGACACAAATAAGATATGAACATATTTCTTGGTTAATATTTTGTTTTGCTACTATATACAACAGTGCCAACAGACTCCTTCCCCCTTCCTTGTGTGTGTGTGTGTGTGTGTGTGTGTGTGTGTGTGTGGTGTTTGCTTTAAGGTAGAGCAGTTAGAATAGGAGTTTTCCCTTTTGAAACTCTCCTATACAAAGTTTTTAATTTCATCCTTAAGTTACATTTACAAGTTATTTTCTTGGTTCTGTCACAGCTTGTGTATTTTTAAAATTAAATAATACTCTGTTGTTTTTGTTGTTTAAATGTAAGGAATTTAGATATCTTCCAAGTCATAGCAAGTATGAGAAGTATTGAAATTCATTGAATTTTGACATAGTTGACAGATTAGCAAAAATGGTGATTAGGATAGCCTGAAAAAGGCAAAAAAGAAAATGCAGTTTTGTTGTATATTTAAATGCAAAAACCGATTAAATTATAACTATACTGATTTAACATTTATTGTATGTGTTGGCCCTTTTGTGGATACCTAATCTAAACATTTACTGTGTCAGTTTTTTGGTGATATTAAAATTAGTTCCTGGTCATCACATTCATCTTAAAACTAGAAAAGTTTTGTATACAGACTTCTTAAAATTTAGAGTTTTCTTTTCTCCCCCTGGAGTCTTATGTGCAAACATTTGGCCAGGCAAAGTGTATTTACAAAACTCATCCTTGCAGATATCATTATAGATATCTATACATCTCAAGATATCTCCACTAAAATAGATAGACAGCACCTATTCCTCTTTTACTGTCCTTGTTTCTGACTCTTGACTGATGTGATGATCTTTAATTCTGTGTATTATAAACCAGATGCTAAAACCCGAACAGTGCTTGACACATGAGTAGTGCTTATAAGTACTGTCTTGACTCTTAATGAGAAACTAAGAATGGGTAGATTCTTCTGTAGTCTAAGAACATCTCACAAAGAGAATTTTTCTGATATATTTGTTTTCTTTTCTTGTTACGTTCAAGTATGAGAGTATTGAATCAGGTACACCATAGTTTTAATGTATTAGGTACATGAACTTTCTGCTACTCATGGTGGAAAATTGATACAAAGTTGTTATATAAATTTAAGTTTCTCTGAAATTATCTTGATTAAAATTCTTGATATATTCATTTCCCATGTTAACGAACATTAGCTTTATTGAGAATATTGGTCTTCTGCCTTTTTTGTGAAGTTTAAGTATGTCTGAAATACCTTTGGTAAGGATTGCTTTGAATTTTAGCAGTGTACCATATGTTAAATGCCAGGGTGGAGTATCACATGCCTGCTGTATTCCATTTTTCAAAAGCATCTACTTGCTAGTATTTTATTTGAACTCTCGAGTTGTTTGTACTATTTTATAAGGGAGAGCATATTACATTTAGGAGACCAGTTTTTCCCAGGGTGTAGAATTACTTGTATTGTATAAAGTTCTGCTCCAAGGAGGGGGGAACAACTTTGTTTTCTCCTCTTTTGATATGTTTCCTTGATTAAAGATTGCTAACTTTTTATGCAGAGAGGGGAGAAATAAGTATTAAGATATGTGAGACCTGTCGTATATCTTTTTTTTAATTCCATTAATTTGTTATAATGTTTGAAATAAATTTATAGTTTCAGTTATTTGATTGAACAAGGATTCTCATAAATTCCAGCTTTTATCGTATGATCAGATTTTTCCTGGACAAATACGGATGTTTGCTGTTGCCAATAGACTTTGGCCTAACAGCATGCTAGATACTAGTGATTGGTTTGGAACTAACGACTTGGCTTGTCCATTCTTATCCCTCCCACCAAACTTAACCTCAGCGGAGGATTGAGAAAGTTTGGTAGTTGAGAATAGTTCTTGTGTGCCTCCGAGTTTCTTGGGATAAGCCAGAATTTTGCATGCAAGGCTATTCTTGTGGTTTTTCCAGCCAGGCCAAAACCAAAAAGCATTGGAAATCTTGCAAGAGAACTTGTTCTAATATAGATTTAAAGCTTGCTTTTTTATACCGTGACTGGTATATCAGCCTGACAGTGAATGGAATGAAGGGAGGAATACTGTATTGAGGATATATATTTCAAATTTTTGCTGCAGAACAGATCTTGAAAAATATCTCCAAAGATTAAAAAAAAATGAATGAGTAGGATTTATGTAGTTAGTTGTTTCTTAAGACACATCAGACCTGCCTTTTCCCCACTGGTTATTTTTGGCTTACCCTCTAAAATGCACTTTGAATGCCATAGGTTCAGTTTTTATATCATATCAGGTTAATATTTGTAACTACTGCAGATCAGATTTGAAAATTTTATCAATATCAGTCCTACCCACCTGGTGTTTGTTGATTAATTATAGATTTTTGCTTATTGTCATAAAAATCCAGGCTACTCTGTCATAAGTATCTTCCATCCAGAATAATATTGTCTCTCCACATTGACCGGAATGAAGCTTGACCTGTTCACTTGGGATAACAAGTTTTTTCAAATCTTTCTTTTATCTAAGCTTATTCAATAGGTTTCTACATCTAGTAATAATGCTGGGAGAGTGATTATATAGTGGTATCTGTAAGGAGAATCGTTTCTGTAACTGCTCCAGTCAATGTAGTATATCAGTTATGTGCTTCTTAATCTCTCCTTATTCCAGTGAACTGAATTGTCATCAAGGTCTGTCTGGATTCAGGCATTTTCAGTCTTAGTGCCTGAAAAGTGTTATGTAATTAGAGTTTAGGGGGAAAAATTGATGTGTGTGTATGTTATAGATTTATTTTTATGCATTTTTTTATTGGCCACCACTATTCCAATTAGTGAAAGACTGCATACCATAGTTCTTAGAGGCAGAAAAGATAAACTGGTGAAAGTTATTCTTATACTCATTTAATTTTCTAAGTCCATGTGAGGATATGTACACAAAAAGCTACTTCAATTTTTTAAATCTTTTGCCAGTTTGAAAGGTTGTAAGAAAGGAATGGTTAGCTATATTCTTTCCTCTGAACTATAAAACACAGACTCTGAGGAAGGAAAGCAGAGATGTAAAACCAGTGAAATTTGGGGGAGTAGCATATTGAGATGTCTGTGACATTTGTAATTAGTGTGCAAGTCAGTATCATAATAGAAAGCTGGTTTTGATTTTATCTTTAAGTTCTTGTTAATCAGGTTTGGGGATACTTGACATATAAGAATATAGATTTTATACCAAGGATAAATTATTAGGCTATAGAAAGATTTATCCCGTTATTTTCAAACTATTTTTTTGACAAGGTAACACATGTCTGTAGTATAAAATTCAAAAGATGTGGAAGCACCAAGTTCAAGGGTTATTTATTCTGTTTTTGGTTTAGCAGTATGTTCATGTAACCAAATATTTTTAGTAATTCATCCGCTGTAACAACCTAATGTGGGCTCATGTCCAGCCAGCAAGCAGTACTTTGTGCCATTTTCTACTAGTGAAATACTTCTATACCAGTGAGCATATTAATAGTTCTTCTGAACCACTTTAATGATTTTGTCCCTCCCTCTGGGGCTTCTCCCTTACTCTATACAATCAAGCTGGAGCTTGGCATTGCAGGAGGCCTTTGGTACCTGCTGTTACTGGGGATGGCACTTCTCATTGTTTGGTGCCCAATCTGGTAGCTTTGAAATATTTTACATATCACCTCAAATATTATCACTTCTGTAATATATGGCTAACTTGTAACTGGAAAAGAATCCAGTTCAAGGATCTTACCTTATCATCAATGTTATTTTTCTTATGATCAAAAGAAAACAAAAAGGAAAATTTAATCTTTGTCAATATGGTTTGATTTTTTTCTAAGATTTTATTTATTTATTTGCTAGAGACAGAGAGAGAGAGAGCGCGCACAAGCAGGGCTTTGAGATCTAGTTTTTGGGGAATGATGAATCTTGGTTAGTTTAGAGGAAAATTCTTCACTTTAATGGTCTTAAATCTAGTAATTAAAAAAAAAAGATAATGTGGATCCTACCTTGAATCCACATAGCATCAGTTTTATTTATTGTGAAAAAGTGAGGAGATTAGTTCTCAGATACCAGCAAATGGTTAGAACAATCCTATTTTGAAGTACCAATATAAAGAATTAAATCAACAGTCTTAATTTCATAGAACTCCTTTGTCTTTGGCATAGAAGAAGCTCTGTTATTCTCCCCACTTAAGAGATAAGGAATCTGAGACCTTGAGAAACACAGTGCTTTTATCAAACACATACAAGCCAACAAGGAGTTTTATATAAAAGCCAGGTCACTCAAACCTTGATGCAGGATTCTATTCAACAAATTATACTGCCTCCTTGGAACATGAATGCATATGTATTTAAGTCAAATATTTCCACCACGTAGATGGGTTTCTTTTTTCCTATGGTCTCTGAAATTTCAGAAAATGAGATGGATTGTTCCTTAGTGTAGCCAGGTGCTTTGTTGTTTTAGACACAATTCTTTTTTCTTTCTCTCTCTCTTTCTGTCTTTCCTGAAACTGTAGCTCTTACTCAAGTCACAAGGAGCAATATTGTGGCATCTGAGGGTGAGGCATATCCGTGTGGCAGCATTTCCGAAGTTTAAAGTATCTGGAGGCAGACACGCAGAGCCTCTGTGCTGTACTTAATTTTAGAAACTTCTTAATTTTAATGTGTTGTCCATGGCACAAAAGAAATTTTCACTGGGAGACTTTTGTGGTGTTTGAGGTAACAACTCTTATGTTACTAGAATCCCTTAACAACAAGGCCAGCAGGAATGATTCCCTCTGTCCTGAAGATTTTCTTTGGCTTTCACAGCTTCCAAAGCACTTTATAACATGGCTAGACTATATTGAATTTCCATGTTTAGATCTACACCCATAATTTAACATTTTTCTTTTTGAATTGTATAGTACCACGGCACTGTAATTCAAATACATAGAAAAACCTGAGGATCACTGTAATTTCAAACACTTGAGATCTGTAACAGGATAAATTTTCAACAGACTCAACATGACCTTCTTAATTTTCCTTTTTAAATGAAGGAAAAGGGGACGCCTGGGTGGCTCAGTCGGTTAAGCATCTGCCTTCAGCTATACATCCCTGGGATGGAATCCCACATGAGTCTCCCTGCTCAGCCGGGAGACTGCTTCTCCCTCTGCCTGTGGCTCCCCCTGCTTATGCATGCTCTCTCTCTCTCTCTCTGTCTCTGGCAAATAAATAAATAAAATCTTTTTAAAAAATAAATGAAGGAAAAGGAAGAGAGAAATCCTTTTTTTTTAAAATCCATTTTCCCCTGTAATTTTAGGTAGTAGTTTCTGTCCTGTTTCCTAAAAAGAAGCATGACTAAATCCGTCCCCATCACTACTCAGACATACTTTTGAGAAACATGCAGTTTCATTCTCTCCAAAGGTTGTTACAGGGCCTAATTTCTGCCAGCCTGGGTAGCAGGAGACCGTAAACCTAAACTTGTATTTGGAGCCAATTTTGAGTAAATGAAAGCCTTAAGTCCAGATTGAAGTCTTTCTTCTATT
This sequence comes from Ailuropoda melanoleuca, assembly GCF_002007445.2. Classification (NCBI taxonomy): domain Eukaryota; kingdom Metazoa; phylum Chordata; class Mammalia; order Carnivora; family Ursidae; genus Ailuropoda; species Ailuropoda melanoleuca. The sequence continues at coordinate 25,959,204 of NC_048233.1, forward strand.
CCTTTTTACATTGCACTTTTAAATCACCTCTCAGTGATAGGTATTAATCACACTTCTTCTTTTTGCATCCCAACAAAATTTTCTAAAATGTCTAAATATTGTTTTCACGGGTAGCCTGATATTCTCTTCTAAGACATCCATATGTATATACCTCAACTGGATTACTAGCTCACTGAGCAGAGGCCTTTTAATCCATGCATGCATATATGTATAATATCTGTTTTTATGACCTACGATACCTCAAACTATCATTTTCTCCTCCACACTACAAGCCATCAGAGCTATAGATTGATGTCTTAGATCCCAAAAATAGCGAGAGATATTTTTGATTAGTCAAGAGTCATTGAACTTTTAAGACAAATTGAAAACCACACTCAACTTTCGGAGCCAAATCTTGTCAGCTGCCATCATTTGGACACTATATCTTCATTTTTATAGTCTTTGTTGCCAGTTAAGTTGTAAAATGGAGAAAGTTAAGTATTGTAGAAGAATTGCATGCTAACATACAGTGTCCAGAGGAAGTTCAAGTAAGTATTACTTGCCAGATATACTTGTACTATATCTATGCCACTTTCTGTGAGAATATGAAAAACACTAGCTTGTTCTTGTTAGGATTAACCCTTCATTACCGGAGAGGAAAATTGCAAAACTCTTACTTTTACTGAATAAAAAAATGTTTATACGTGGTATATTAATTGTAAGTTCCTAACTTACTTGTTTATGAGTAACCCCCAAAGATCAATGCTACATATTTTTATTCTTCCACAAATTGTCCATTGATGGAGAAAGCTTTGATAGCATTTGAGTGCTTTTGGTACTTTGCAGTGCTGTTCGAAGATATTTATAAAAACAGATTGTAGATGTTTCCTTGTTGAAATCCTTTAAGGCTTTTTCACTGCAGTTAGAATAGAATTAAAATGCCTTTTCATGGTCTTCCATGATTCTGGTCCTCTACCCACTTTTCTGATCTCTGATTCACTTTTCAGGTCTAAGGGTCAATAAGAACACAGGCCCTGTGGCGAGAAATTTGACTTGGTTAAGGATTAAAAAGAAGTCGGCTATAGCTGTAGCATCTGATGGAATTCTCTAGTTCATATGATCCACACTGGCCTTTTTGCTAGTTCTTGAGCTCATCAGCCTTATTCCCACCCTTGGACTTTGCACTCTTTTCTTTGATGGAAAGTTCTTTCCCCAAACATTCGATATGACTGAGTTTTTGTTCACTTGTGACATCTGAACTCTATTTGTGCCTCTCCATAGACCTCTTTCTTGATGCTCCTTTCTAAAAATTTTCTTTTCCATTTTTTTCCCCTGTTTTATTTTCTTTACAGCCTGTAACACCATCAGAAATGGTTTGCTGTCTACATTCCAAACTTCCTCTGTGTCCCCTTGCCAGTAATGCAGGTTCAGGAGAACCAGGCTTACGTCTGTTTTGTTCACTCTGTATCCCCAGCTCCTAGAGTAGCATCTAGAATAAAGTACGCATTCAGTAAATATTAGTTGAAGAAGAAATGAAGAGTGAACAAAGAATTAAGTGGCTGTAAAAATAGAATACATGCTTACTTCTTGAAGAGAAATCTGCTGAATTGGGTTAAACAGCTAAGACAAACGAGGAGCAAAGTGGGTGGATCTGAATTCAGTTCATTCCACTGAGTCTTTTCATGTGTATTGGGGTATGTTTCTGAACCTCAGTGCCTGTTTTTTTATCTGTAAAACAGGGATGTAGAGTTCATGGAAAAAAAAAATGGATGAATAGGTTGGTGAAATGACTGAGATTCATCAGTTTTCCAAATGTGTCTCAGTCAAGGAGGCTCTCCTTTTGAATAACAGACTTGCTTGCAATATGTTAGAAAAGTTGAGGTTATATTATAAGACGTGCTAATAGTTTAATAGCCTTGCAAAATTTAAAGTAATATTTTGCTTAAAAAGAGCTCTTCACTAGAAAAAAAAAAACTGTGAAAGTATCCCTTCAGAGTTTTAACTTACTCATTTTGCAGTTACCTTTTATTTTGCTTATTTTATTTTTAGTTAAAAATTGGAAATGATCTGAAATAAATTTTTGAAAAGCAAACCGTGATATTTTTCAAGAGAGATGAAATTGTGCTTGATTTCAAATGGTCCTTTACAACAGTTAATCTGTACTACTGTAGTCAAAAAGGTGAACTAAGAATATAATTACAGACATTGTTAACATCAAAGTTTTAATAGTTTTGCTATGAAGAGACAAATATCAGGCTTGGACATGCCAAAATCATGACATTTCTTCAGTTCATTCAACACATATTTATTTAATGTCTTCAGTATGTTAGGTACTATTGTAGCTGTATTGGGTAGATACGTCAGTGAATTAAACAAAGATTCCTGTTCTTCCGGGGCTTAAATTTTAGAGGGGCTGTTTATTCTATGCTTTGCTTCCCGCTTGCTCCATAGTTTCATACCTTTCTCCATTTGTAAAATATGACTCAGAGGATTGATACAGAAAATTTGGGGGTGGCTTTTAAAAATCATCTGATTACTGTTGCCTAAAATTAGCTACAACATGTTCTTTTGAGGTTATATACTAAAAACCAACATGATATTAATGTTTTGGAGACCATCTCGTTCTTTAGACACATCTGCTTTGCAAATCTGGACATGTTGTTTAATTTGATGAGGCTGGATCAAATCTATAAGAATTGGGCTATTTCAAAGGAGAAGAAAAACTAGATTTTTTGAGACAATGGACTGTAGTTTAGATTGTAGTAGTCTACTTTGGCTATAGTCTTTTAATGTAATTAAAAATACATACCTACTGAGTATGGGTAATGGTTGGAGTGGGGTGCTTTTGACTTAGTATATTTGTTTTCTATAAGTCTTAATAATTGTAGAATTTATAACATACTTTTCCTTCCAAGGACTTTGCAATCCTTCACACACATCATTTTATTTATTCAAAATTTGTCCTCTGGGGTAGAAAGGATGGACATTTCTAGTCTAAAATAATAGCTTAAAAAATTGAAATCCCTGTTAGGGATTAAATGTACTTAGCAACACTACTAGGTATTTACTCTGAAGATACAGAGATAGTGAAAAGAAGGGGCACATGCACCCCAATGTTCATAGCAGCAATGTCCACAATAGCCAAACTGTGGAAGGAGCCAAGATGTCCTTCAACAGATGAATGGATAAAGAAGATGTGGTTCATATATACAATGGAATATTACTCAGCCATCAGAAAGGATGAATACCTACCCTTTGCACTGACATGGATGGAACTGGAGGGGATTATGCTAAGTGAAAGAAGTCAAGCAGAGAAAAACAATTATCATTCGGTTTCACTCATATGTGGAACATAAGGAATAGCACTAGGAATAGAAGGAACATAGGGGAGGGGAGGGAAAACTGGAATGGGAAGAAACCAGAAAGGGAGACAAACCATGAGAGACCATGGACCCTGGGAAACAATCTGAGGGTTATATAAGGGAGGGGGGTGGGGATGGGTAACCGGGTAATGGGTTTTAAGGAGGGCACGTGTTGTGATGAGCACTGGGTGTTATATGCAACTAATGAATTGTTGAACACTACATCAAAAACTAACGATGTACTATATGCTGCCTAATTGAACATAATAATAAAAAATATACTTAGCAACAAATTTGGTAAATGAACTTGGTAATTATAATTTGAAGCTCGGTGAACTTTCCAGTGAATATTTGTACCATTCATACAATGATTTTTTTTCTTTGAAGATTTTATTTAAATTCTAGTTAGTTACAGTATAGTGTAGGATTGTTTTCAGGGTAGAATTTAGTAATTTTTTAAAAATATTAAATCTTAGTACAAGAATCATCATTCATCAAACAGCTATTGCATGTGTCTACAAGGAACTCTGTAGGATGCTGTGTGGTATGTAAAGATGGGTAAGTTAAAGTTCTGTTCTGAAGGAAACTGCAGTCTTGTTTGCATATTTCAAATTCTTCTTAAAGAAGTATGGTTATTAGTTTTCCTTAAGCTCAGTGAGTTAAATCTCTTGGGATGACACAGACCATCCCTAGTAGAACTGAGGCTGAAACATATGTTGAAAATTAATAAAACTTTCCCTGCCTTTAAAAGCGTTTTTCATTATGGTATATTTGTGTACATCTTTGTTTTTCTGCCTCTACATACCATGAGGGTCTTAATGCTTTTTACATTTGTTGAGAGTAGTTTAAAATAGCTTATAAAGGAAATAATTCTTTCAGATATGTCTTTCTAGTGTTCCTTGTATCTTTGATGTTTGTAGACACAATTAGAGAGGAAAAAATAAATTGCAGGGAAATTTTAAGGTTAATGTTCATTTTTATACTTAAGATATACAAGAAATGTAAAGGCATTTATTATGGTATATTACATTGGAAAATAAGTATCCAGTTATATAATGATAGATCATGCTGTAAAAGCAGGCGGCTAGTATCAATTTGTGTTTGTAGTGTGTCATCAATGATTACTATTGTAGTTGCAAGGAACGTGTTTGGAAATTACCTCTTTTGTTTGGACTGTGACACTAACAATAAGGTGTCCAGTAGTATTAGGCCAAATTTTTAAACAGTCTTGTTGTCACATACAAGGGTTTTTAAGTATTTGGCACCTGCTTATTTTGCTGCCTTCCTGCCTCCACTCTTAACTGCAACTCTCTTTAATATTCTTTGCCTAGAATAGTGAGCCTTGCAGGCAGGCTTCAGGCATCTCTTCTTTGATGTGGTTATCTGGAGAATGTCTCTCTTCTGCAGCAGACAACTCAGTGAGGACAGACTTTATTATTATTATTATTTTTAATCTTTGTGTTCCTAGTACCTACCTACCTTCATGTCTCTTTTGTAGGTGGGGGATTTAAGTAACTGAATGTTGCTAAGAATGAGAGGTTTAAACTATATAAAAGGCTGGTCACTTTTGTATAGCTTTTCACTGTGCTTCTTAACCATAGCTTTGACTCTTAACTTGACTCATTATCCTATTGTGTTGCCTCTGTAAAGTTTGGAAGAAAATAAGTATATGGTATACAAATCAATCACTAGGAAAAAATTCTGTTCCATTGTGTTTCTTTCTCTTTTTTTTAAGATTTTATTTATTTTAGAGAGAGAACATGCATAAGTGGGGAGAAGGAGAGAGGGACAGAGGGACAGAGGAGGAGGGAGAGGGAAAGGGAGAGAATCTCAGGAGGACTCAGCACTGAACACAGGGTTCAATGCAGGGGCTTGATCTCACCACCCTGACATCATGACCTGAGCAGAAACCAAGAGCTACAAGCTTAACAGTGGAGCACCCAGGCGCCCCTCCATTGTGTTTCTTAATTATGGGGAGAAAAGGTTTTAGTTCATTAACTTACATGTTTCTCCAAAGGATATATAAGCTACTAAAAATCTATATAATCTGTATAATCTACTAAAATTGGGTTATTAAACTGTGGGATTATTTGAAACCATGGCAAATAGCAAAGTGAAAATAGTTCTTCCCATTAAGCAAAACAATTCTGTCGTTTCCAAGTCCCAAGAAAAGAATGGCATTTTTCTATCTACAGAAGATGTCGTGAATAGACCCAAGAGAATGATCTATAGCTATAAAGTTCTTTAAATTTTCTGGAGTCCAACAAACACTATATTGTATTTTGGCAAAGGTAAATTATATTTTTACATTATCTAGTCACAGTTTAAGATATTAAATTTTGGGGCCTTATATAAATTAATCATCATGGAATCTTTAGAGGACATGTAATGTGTAAACAAAGGGCTAAAGCAATTCTATTGAGCGCTTCTTTAAATTTTAGTTAAACCTCAGAGTTTTATTTTCCTTTACTAATTTCTAGCCATTATGCAACTTCAGAGTGACAACTATTGAAATATAGGAGTGGTAGCATCATCAGACAGTTTAACATTTGCAAAAGAAGGTTAATTATCTAAAAATTTGAGACTTATCCAGAGGTTTAAAAAAATATTTTTGTCTCAGTTTTTAAAAATATGTGCATATTTATTTATCTCCTTAATGCATGTTGTTTCCAACCAAGTAAATCTATTTTCAAAACAGAGGTTATTTAAGAGATTTGGCTTATTTTTCTTTTCTTGGTGAATGTGCCAAAGGTCTGTTTTCTATAAGACATGTGTCTGTTTCAACTTACTATTTTGATTATGAGTAGTTTATTATCCAGATAGTCCTTCAAAAATAGAATATTTGCTAAAGAATTCTTATGTATATGGTTGAGTACATATTTTAGAATGATTTAGGATTTATAAATAGCATGTAATGTAATATTGGGAACACATTAAGTATAATATATAATGCTTTAATAAAAAGGAAAGAAAAAAGATGATAATGTTCTAAGCATTTCCAATAAGGAAGTGAGTGGGTGGAACATCTTCAAATGCTGATTTGGCTTCCCTTAGAACAGTGTTAACGTCTTTATATTTAACCGACTCAGGTTCCAGCATTTACACTACCCACTTAAGTTTGTCCAGTCTCCCGAGTTTTATTACTTTTTATGAATACTGCCTTGAGATTCTGACTTCCACAATTTGACTTCTACCTTTTTATATTAGGGGCGTGAACTTCCTGGGGGGCAGTTCTTTTATGTATGAAATTGCTCAGAGTTTCCATCTGCTTTTACTTGACTTGTGGTCTTGAAGATCATGCTTGGCCCATGGGATATTACAGAGTGCCGAGAGGATGTGGAGTTTTGTCAGCCAGTGAAATATGTCTGTTTTTTTTTTCTTTCTTTCTTTTTTTTCAGCAGCTTTCATACACTCCTCATCCTGTGTGGTCTTCACTAAACTGAATTTATATTTAACAGAACTACTCACCCTCTTTATCATCTTCTATGACTTGGCCTTTTTTAAGGAGAAGGTGTGTGGAAGTAACATCTGAGCCAAAAACTGTAGTGTTGGCAATAGGAAAACCTAAAACCGAGAGCTTGAAGTAGGTTATAGATGAATGTGTTCAATATTCACAAATGTGTATTTTGTAATGCAGAGGAGTATCATATTTCAGATATGTACAACTGTCAAAAAAAATTCTCATGCCAACAGTAGACTCCAAGTTTTGTCTGTGATCCAAATGACTGTTTTGCTTGTTTTTAGGCACTACTGCAGTCTTCGGTTAAGCAACAAGTAGAAGCTATTGAAAAACAGTACATTTCTGCAATTGAGAAACAAGCACACAAGTGTGAAGAGTTGTTAAATACTCAGGTAATAAAATTGCACATCCATTATATATTTATATTTTTCTCCTGACTCTCCTCCCCTGAGAGCTCTATAACTGTTTATTCAGTTTCGTGCCATTTACTTTCCTTGGTGTATTTTGGAGAAAAAAAATATGCTTATGTAAACTTAATGTTAAAGTTTGGGAATTTTATGAAAGACTAAAAATAGAGCTAAAGGCCTAAAATATGTGGCTTCCCCGCAAATTAATGATAATTCTTATGTTAATTTCTGAGTTATAATATTATTCAACAAATGTAGAGGCAAAGAGATGACTATGAATGTATTATGGCATGTGAAATGATTTTTAGGAGTACAAGATTTATAAACAATGTTTGAATTTTTAAAGGCACTTATTCATGTTTGAGTTACCTTTCATTGCATGTAGGCATTGGTCTCTGAATTTTTTCACGAATTTTTTTGTTTTTTCTTGATTTAATGTCTTAGAAGACATTAGAGACATGATCAGCTGATTTACACTGAACAATCAGTTGAAGAGAATTTATGGAGGTGTCGTAGTGTAGGGAATATATTCAAGACATTCCAGCAACACTTTTAAATAACATAAAATTTGGTAGGTGAAAATAAAACCAGCGTTACTTAACAGAACTCTTTTATATCATGGGAAGAAAATATACTAAGAATTTGGAAAACAAAGTTAGGGGTAAAATTTAAATGGCAACTTAATAAATATGCCACCCCATCACTGAGGTTGGGGTTAATTCTATTAAATTATTTCAATGTCATTTTAGTAAATGGCTTGAAAGAGGAAATACACAGAGAATTTTATAAATTTAATATAACAATTATATTCTTTTGGGTGGTGAAATACCAGGTCATCAGAGGTATAAAGTATATGACTTTGTAAATGGACAGAAAAATCACAGAGGTGAATTAAGGTCACAGAACTGTGAAACAGCAGAAAGCATGTATTATCAAGGCAGGCCAGGTTATACCCTAAACTCTCTGGCTTCAGGCAGCAAGGATTTATATCTTACTCATGCTGCATAGACACTGAGGATTGTTCTTGGGGCTTGGTGCCAAGTCGTCCTCACTCTAGGAACTGGCCTGGTAGTGTAGTTCCTATATGGAACATTACCTGTTATCATTGCAGAGTGAAAAGGAGTCCAGTCAAATTTCCTACTAGTAATTCAATATTCTGGATTGGAAATGACACTTCTACTCTCAATTTATATCCATAGTGCTTCACCTCATCGTATTGGGGCCAGGTAGTGAGATCGTACTATGAATCTGAAAGGGAGGGAGAAGGAAATATTTGGTAAGCAGCATTAGTTATACCACAGTTGGCTCTTATAGTTGCCAAATATTCCCAGTCTCCATCTTACAGGCAAATTTGCTTAACCTGTCTCCTTGGGAGAAAATCTGAAAGTTCTGACCAGCTATGGCCTCAAGCTCCACAGTCCAGGATCTTTAGATGATAGATAGGAAATGATGTACCACAGTCTCTACATTATCAGGTCCAGATATATAGTCCCCTTTGACCTGAAGAACTAGAAACTAAAATATATGTTGTTTACCTTCAACATATTTGGTATACATATTTGGTATACAATCAAGATAAAGGTATTCACTATAAACGCTCTCAGTAGGAAAGCTGAAGAATCAGAGATGCACAGCTGTCATTAATATGTAGCAATTCTCAAATCTCAATGGACAGATTAAATAAGATCTCTGTATGGGAATAGGATTGGTCTTTGACTGACCGTGATTCTCTGTTCAGGGTTTAGGTACAGGGTTTCTAGTCCACTGTTCTTTATGATCTTATAGATTTTAAATTTTTCAGTATCTTTGTTGGTTATATCTGAGTATTGGTGATTGTACCATGTCTCAGCCTGCTTTTTGACTATAGAAAATTGGGAGGCCTGGGTCATTTTAGGTAGCAGATAGTGACAGGGTAATGCTTCTTTTGGCTCCTCATCTGTTTGATTACAATCAGCTCCGTTTGTCAAAGGCAAACCCACAGTTATTTTAGAGGCCTACTGCCTACATTTAATATGTTTATATGCTTTTCATCCCTATACTTGCCTGTTTGTCTGTGTCTTTCTCTTTTTTTCTGATTAAAAATAACTTCATTTATCAAACCTGGGTTGAAGAAATTCCAGTGGTCTCTTTTCTCCCAACCACTTGTTCCAAATGGAAGTATATACAGGACAGTCACAGCCTTATTGGGTCTGTGCTTGGAGACACTGTGGATGTGGCTAACATACACTTGGTTTAGTACTTGCTGTAAGGTTGAATTTAGTTGGTCTTTGTTGCTCAAAGACCCTCTCAATTATTTCTTTTAGAAGTTGAGGTTGGGAAGGTGGTTATTCCTGTAAGTCCCCAAATTTCTGAACTTTTTCTGTTACCTGTAATTCAGTTCTTGTGAATTGTCTTGTGAATTCATTGCTGAACTTGTCTTTTTCTTACAATGCCTTGTCAGAATTAGCCAATAGCAGAGCCGATAGCAGAGCTAATAAGTGAACCCAGCACAGTGGTAGGTTAAAAGATTAACACAAAAATATCAATCGTGTTTCTATACACCCTCAATGAATAGTCAAAAAAGAAATTAAGAAAGCAATTCAGTTTACATTGGCATCTTAAAGAATAATATACCTAACAGTAAATTTAACCAAGGAAGTGAGAGACTTGTCCACTGAAAACTACAAAACAGGGGTGAAAGAAATTAACAATAACCTAAGTAAGTAGAAGGACATCCCGTGTTCATCAGTTGGAAACTTTGGGTGAGAGCACAGTAAGACTACCTCAGGGCATACAAGGATCGGAGGCAGTTCAGTGTGATGAGATGCTGTTCAAAAACCAAACACCTTTTAAAAGGGGATATGATTACTAGGTAAAATCACATACAGTGTAGAAATGGTAATACCACACTCATTTCTCTAATCATATTTCATTAGATGCCATTTGAAATTTGAAGTTAGTAAATTTAGTTTAACAAGAATAATAGCTGGATGGTTCCTTAGAAATAATTTAGTTTAGCCTTTGTGTGTATGTGTGTGTGTGCGCACATACATGCATATCTTTCTCTCTCTCTTTTTCTCTCTCTCCTTCTTTTTCAAATTAAGAATTTAAAGGAAAAGCAGGTAAACACTCATCAGAGTAATTATAAGCAGGTGCTCTGGAATCTGCCTGCCTGCCTTTGTCACTTAACTGTGTTACTATGGAATGTCGTAGGCTCTCTGTGCCTCATATTTCTCATCTTTAGATTGTATACACAAATAATTCCTACCTCATAGGATTGTTAGGAGTATTATATGACATCAGATTTGTATAGTGCTTAGAATAGAACCTGGCACATTCTAGGTGTTCACGCTAGCTGATGTTGACTGAATTATTATCATCTTTGTTATTTTTGGTCAAAGTATGCCTACTCCCAAAACCAGAGTTAGTACTCACATTTCCCAATTTTCAGCCTGTAGAAGAAAGGCTACTTACCTGTAGTTCATATATTATCTGTATTTGATTTAAAAAAGTCAACCTTTAAATGTTTACACATTTACCTTAGGGCCTTGTCTAGTATTTGAGTGCTGGACCAACCTTTTGTCTTTTCCTCTCTTCCTTATTTAATGAGGAGGGCCTTTTATATGACTGACATTCTGCTGGATTATATGGATATAACATGACCAGGACACAGTTCCTCTATTAATATTAAGTAGGTGGAAACCGATGATATGATTGTAAAACTGGTAAGTTATGGTGAAATAAATGTTCTCTTAAAGGGGTATATAATTCCTTCATATTGTGTGAGGGACCACTTATTGGACTAATGATGAGATCTTTCAGGGTTCATGCGTCTAAGTGAGGTCAGAACTGAGAATTCAGCATGAGAAAGGTAGATGGAATAGCATATTCACAATCTATTAAATGAGAGAGTATAACGTAAATGTTTGACAAGGGGATTTGAGGCGTTTTGAGACTGCGAAATGAAAGATGACTTTATGCCATAGAAAGGATAATAAAGGACCTTGTCTGCCATGTTGTCTGGCAGGAAATTGGGAGCTGTTAAAAGACATTAACGAGAGAAGTGACATTTGTTCAGATTTGCATTTTAGAAATATTACTCTGGTAAAGTTTAAAAAACATTTGATAAAGAAAGGGGGGTAATCAGAAGGGGGAATGAAGAATGAGAGACTATGGACTCTGAGAAACAAACTGAGGGCTTCGGGGGGGGGAATGGGATAGACTGGTGATGGGTAGTAAGGAGGGCACGTATTGCATGGTGCACTGGGTGTTATACGCAACTAATGAATCATCGAACTTTACATTGGAAACCGGGGATGTAATGTATGGTGACTAACATAATATAATAAAAAAAATTAAAAAAAATTTGGTGGGAGACAATATTAGAAGCATATAAATCAGCTATTACAGCTATCCTAGTGAGAATGGTGGTGGCCCAAACTAAGGTGGGTGTGTGGGAAAGAGAGATTTTGATGGTTTTGAGTCATATTAAGGAAACAGAAACCAGAGAATTTGTGGGAATAAAAGAGAGGAAATAAATGTTGATTGATAAAGGATACATTTGCACATACACAAACACATTTTATATACATATATATGTATTTATATACATGAATATATTTTTGTGAATGGTGACCAGATCTTTGGTTTTGGCAATTCACTGAAATAGGAAACTTAAGACCTGCAGCATGGTTAGGGTTGAAAATTTTGAGTTTTGGACATGTTGAGCTTGTAGTCTTGTGGAATATTCAAGAGCGTTGCAAAAGAGAGTTGAATACAGAGTTTGAAACTATGAGAAATATGCTAATGCGTGAATTTGAAAGTCATAAGTATATAGAAGGTCAGTGAAAGTATGTCTGTGGATGAGACCAAAGAATACATAGAATGAGAAAATAATTCCACCTAGTGTTCTGAGGGACTTCAGTTTATAATGGATAGGCTAAGAGAGCTTTTGAAGGAAACTAAACAGCAGGAGAAAAAGGAGGAAACTAAATGCCTACTATACCTAGGTCAAGGGAAGAGAGAACATTTTATAAAAAAGTAAGTGGTTAACGTTTTCAAATAATGCAAAATAAGTAAGGTGTGGACTTACAGGTGACTGCTGGATAGGACAACAAGAAAGTGTCATTAAAAAGAATAGTTTCGGTGGAATGGTGGACAAAGTAGATAATCGGATGAGAAAAAAAGAAGATGAAATAATAGAAACAGAAGGCAAGTCTTTGGGAAGCTTAGATGATGAACATAAGAGAGCTCTGTAGGTAGAGGGAGGTATGAAGGGGAAATTTTTCCCCTCGTATTTTGGCCTAGAAGTTGAGCTCATTTAAATACTTATGGGCAAGAGCCAATCTAGAAAGACTAAAGATTTAAAAAAAGAAAAAAATTGATAGACCAGAGTCCTCAAGAAAGAGGTAATGAGTGGAGGTTAATCTTTATTAGATGAGCAAGTATTTGCATTCATGCAAGTGTGAGTCTGTGCCTGTGGGTGGAGGGTTGTATATGTGCATAGATATAAATATAATTTTAAGTATTATTCATACTTGTGAATTGTAACATTCATGAATTTTATTTCTGTGTTCCTCTCCATCAGCACTTGTAAAATCCAAATTTCTGTGAAGGATATGTACAATATACCATTTATAATCTCTTAAGTGCTATTAACAGGCATATATATATATATACACATATATGGAATGGAATGTCACCCAAGCACACCAAATAAATTATCTGTATTATTACTTTGTCCTTAAGCTTTTACAAAAAGAAAACTGAGTTTGTCTTTTTCCTGCAGTGTGATGTCAAAAATGCCTAAAAATGACCAACACGTTTGTAACGTATCTTCCAGTGTCTTCCCTTAGAACTATAAGTACTCATTTGAATTGAGTACAGACTGTAAATTCCATGAGAGTTAGGTTATGTGTTTAGTCTATATTTTGCAATATCCCCAAAGCCTGTCAATTTTTTGGTATATGTTCTAAGCATACTAAAATCGACTTGTTCTTAAGAAATGTATACATCCATATATCCACTGTCACAATCAAGATATAGAACATTTCCATCAAACCAAGAACTTCTCTCATGTCCTTTTACAGTCATCCCGCCCTTAATAGCCCTAGCCCCAGGCAACCATAGATTTACATTTTCTCACTATGAATAACTAGCTTTTATAATTTCATATAAAATGAAGTAAACTGAATTATTTTTATATCTACCTGATTTGGTTCAGCATGTTTTTCGAGATCATGTGGTTACATGTGTTAGTTATCTGTACATTTTGATTGCTGAGTAGTATTCTGTTGTATGGCTATACAACATTTTGTTTATCCTTTCACTTATTCCTGAACATTTAAATTGCTTAACGTTTGGGGCTGCTGTGAATATTCACATAAAAATCTGTGTGGGAACGTATGTTTCTGTTATTTAAAAATATTTAGGTATGGAATTGCAGGATCATATGTTAAGTGTTTAACTTTATAACCAACTTCCAAACTGTTTTCCAGAGTTTCTTGACATTTTATATTCTCATTGTAATGTATGAGAGTTCTCTTTGATCTGAAGCCTGTCAGCACTTGGTATTGTCAATGTTTTTCATTTTAGCGTTTGGTTTTCTTTTGAATGTGGAATGGCATCTCATCTCACTGCATTTATCTGAATAACTATTGATAAGCATGTTTTCATGTGCTTACTTACAATTTGTGTTTTTCTTTTGTGAAGGATGTATTTTAATCTTTCACTCATTTTATTGTTGTCTATCTTCATTATTTTAGTTGGTTTTTATAAATTCTAGATATAAGTCCTTTGCCATAATATGCATTATGAATATTTTCTCAGTTTCTGGTTTCCTTTTAATTTTCTTGATGATGTCCTTAGATGAATAAAACTGTTTAATTTTGATGAATTCAAACTTACTGTTTTTTCTTACTGATCATACTTTTGATGTTGTATCAGATCATTGCCTAACTATAACACGATGATTTTCTCCTATTTTCATTATGAAGTTTTATTTATTTTCTTAGGTCATGAATGTAATCCATTTTTTAATTTGCTTGGGGATGTAATGAGATAGTCAAAATTTCCCCCCCTTCCAAAGACCTCCAATGTGAATATCCATTGATTTCAGCACTTTTAAAAAAAATTTTTTTTTTATTAACAAAAGTATCTTCTCCTTCAAAAATTGCTAGAACTCATACAGGATCCTATTCAGCAGAGTGGCAGGATATAAAATCAATGCGCAGGTATCAGTTGCATTTCAATACACTAACAATGAGACAGAAGAAAGAGAAATTAAGGAGTTGATCCCATTTATAATTGCACCCAAAACCATAAGGTACCTAGGAGTAAACCTAACCGAAGAGGCAAAGGATCTGTACCCAGAAAACTATAGAACACTCATGAAAGAAATTGAGAAAGACACAAAGAAATGGAAAAATGTTCCATGCTTATGGATTGGAGGAACAAATATTGTTAAAATGTCTATGCTACCTGGAGCAATCTACACATTCAGTGCAATCTCTATCAAAATTCCATCAATTTTTTTTCACAGAGCTGGAACAAATAATCCTAAATTTTGTATGGAACCAGAAAAGACCCTGAGTAGCCAAAGGAATGTTGAAAATGAAACTAAAGCTGGGGGCATCACAGTGCCTGACTTCAAGCTATTTTACAAAGATGTAATCATCAAGACAGTATGGTACTGGCACAAAAACAGACACATAGATCAATGGGACAGAATAGAGAACCCAGAAATGGACCCTCAACTCTGTGGTCAACTAATCTTTGACAAAGCAGGAAAGAATATCCAATGGAAAAAAGACAGTCTCTTCAACAAATAGTATTAAAGCAATTGGACAGCCACATGCAGAAGAATGAAACTGGGCCATTTCCTTACACCATACACAAAAATAGACTCAAAATGGATGAAAGACCTAAATGTGAGACAGGAATCCATCAAAATTCTAGAGAAGAACACAGGCAGCAACCTCTTTGACCTCGGCTACAGCAATTTCTTGCTAGACACATCTCCAAAGGCAAGGGAAACAAAGGCAAAAATGAACTATTGGGACTTCATCAAGATAAAAAGCTTTTGCACAACAAAGGAAACAGTCGACAAAATCAAAAGACAACTGACAGAATGGGAGAAGATATTTGCAAATGACATAGCAGGTAGGGCTAGTATCCAAAATCTATAAAGAACTTATCAAACTCAACACCCAAAGAAGAAATAATCCAGTCAAGAAATGGACAGAAGACATGCACAAACATTTCTCCAAAGAAGGAATACAAATGGCCAACAGACACATGAAAACAATGCTCAACATCACTTGGCATCAGGGGAAGACAAATCAAAACCACAATGAGATACCACCTCACACCAGTCAGAATGGCTCAAATTAAAAAGTCAGGAAATGACAGATGTTGGCAAGGATGTGGATAAAGGGGAAACTTCTTACACTGTTGGTGGGAATGCAAGCTGGTGCAGCCACTCTGGAAAACAGTATGGAGGTTCCTCAAAAANCAGAATGGCTCAAATTAAAAAGTCAGGAAACGACAGATGTTGGCAAGGATGTGGATAAAGGGGAACCTTCTTACACTGTTGGTGGGAATGCAAGCTGGTGCAGCCACTCTGGAAAACAGTATGGAGGTTCCTCAAAAAGTTGAAAATAGAGCTACCCTATGACCCAGCATTGCACTACTGGGTATTTATTTACCCCAAAGATACAAACATAGTGATCCAAAGGGGCACCTGCACCCTTGTGTTCATAGCAGCAATGTCCACAGTAGCTAAGTAATGGATAGAGCCCAGATGTCCATTGACAGATGAATGGATAAAGAAGATGTGGGGTGTATGTGTGTATACACACACACACACACACACAATGGAATATAACGCAGCCATTAAAAAATGAAATCTTGCCATTTGCAATGACATGGATGGAACTAGACAGTATTATGCTAAGTGAAATAAGTCAATCAGAGAAAGTTATCATATGATCTCACTCATATGTGGAATTTAAGAAACAAAAGAGAGGATCATAGGGGAAAAGAGGAAAAAATAAAACAAAACAAAACCAGGGAGAGAGAGACAAACCATAAGAGATTCTTAACTATAGGAAACTATGGAGGGTTGCTAGAGGGGAGGGAGGTGGGGGGATGGGGTAACTGGGTGATAGGGGGACACGTGATGTAGTGAGCACTGGGTTTTATATAAGACTGATGAATCACTGACCTCTACCTCTGAAACCAGTAATACATTCTATGTTAATTAATTCAATTTAAATTAAAAAATGGGGAAAACAAAGTATCTTCTCCTTCACTGTATTACCATATCATCTCTGGACAAAATCATTTGACCACATGAGTGTAGATTTCTGAACTCTTAATTTTGTTTTATTGACCTGGTATTTTTCAACCTTGGGAATATTGACAGTTGGAGTTGAGTAATTCTCTGTTATGGAGGGCTGTCTTGTGCACTGCAGGATATTAGCAGCCTCCTTCATTCCCACCCCGTAGTGCCAGTAGCATGCGCTTCAGTGTGATAACCAGAAATGTCTCCAGATGTTGCTAGATGTCCCCTGGGAGAATGGGGGTAGTAAAGCTCCCTTGGATGAAAACCACTACTGCTATAAACATTGGGGTGCAGGTGCCGCTTTGGATCACTACATTTGTATCTTTGGGGTAAGTACCAGTAGAGCAATTGCTGGGTTATAGGGTAGCTCTGTTTTCAACTTTTTGAGGAACCTTACTAAGGTTTCTGAGTTGCATAAGGCAAGATAAGGGGGAGACCAAGGGTATTGTGGAGCTTCTATGGCGTCTCCAGGTGTGTCACTCTTCCAGCTCACTCACCCAGTTCACCAACCTAGATACAGTCTAAATCCTGTTGTTTAGGGGTTTTAAGGAGGTTTCATCACATAGGCATGATTGATTAAATCATTGGCCATTAGCGATTGATTCAATCTCAGCCCCTCCCCCTCCCTAAAGTGTGAAGAAGTGGGTGAGGGTGAATGATCCAACCTTGTAATCACATGGTTGGTTCTTCGGACAATTGGCTCCATCCTGAAGCTTCCTGGGGACCCACCAAGTGTCACCTCATTAACATAAACTCAGGTATAGTTGACAGAACTTGGTGTGAATAACAAAAGATGCTCCTTGACTCCTATCACTAAGGAAATTACAAGGGTTTTAGAAACTCTGTGCAAGGAACTGGGGATGAAGACCAAATATATATTTTTTATTCTATCACAGATGTTCCTTGGGATTGTGTTGAATATATTTGGGTGTAATTGACAACTTTACATTATTGTCTTCTTACCTAAGAACATGGTATATTGCTCCACTTATTTAAGTCCTTTTAAATTTCCCTCAGCAATGTTTAAAATTTTTCACTGTTCAGGTCTAGCACATCTTTTGTCAAATTTATTCCAAAATATCTATCTTTCTTTCTTTCTTTTTTCTTTTTTTCTTTTTCTTTTTCTTTTTTTTTTTTTTTTTTTTAAGTAGGCCCCAGGCTCCATACCCAGCTTGGAGCCCAATGCCAGGGGCTTGAACTCAGAATATTAAGATCAAGACCTGAGCTGAGATCAAGAGTTGGACACAACCAACTAAGCCACCGAGGCACCCTGCATTGCTTATTTTTTTAATGCTGGTTTGACTTTTATATTTTTTTCCACTTCTGTTACCCAGTGCCTGTTGCACATACAAAGAAATACAGTTGTTGTATATCGGTCTTGTATTCTGTGATGATACCAAAATCACTTACTTAGTTTTAGCACCTTTTTTGGTAGAGTCCATAGGATTTTCTACATAGACGGTTATGTAGTCTGAGAATAAATCTGATGTGTTTTATGTTTCTTAACTTATTGCACTGGCTAACCCTGTAGTACAGTGTTGAAGTGGAAGGATACCTCTGCCTTTTGCTTGACCATGGGAAGAAAGCGTTTAGTCTTTCATCCTTAACTATAATGTTAGCTATACATATCTGCATGAAAGCTTTATTGGGTCAAGTATTTTTCTTTCTACTCCTGGGAATAGATGTTGGATTTTGATTTAAAAAAAAAATATGTGTACATGATGTATGTGTACTTTCTCAAAGCATTCTCTTATTGTCCTTTAATATCTGTAGAAACTTTAGTGATGTCTCTTATCTTATTCCAGATATTCATAATCTGTGTCATTGTTCTCTATTCCGTTTTGTAGAGATTTATTGATTTATTGATTTTTCTGAATCTTTTCTAAGAACCAGGTTTTGGTTTCATTGATTTTATTCTTTGTGTTTTTTTTTCTTATTTCTAGATCATTGACTTATACTTTGACCTTGATTATTTTATTTCTTTAGTTTAATAGGCTTTCAATTTGCACTTATTCTAGTGTCTTAAAACCAGAAGCTTAGGCCACTGATTGAAACTTTTATTTTTAAACATAGGCATTTGGTGATATATTTCTTTCTAAGTACTACTCTAGGTGCATGTCTCACTTTTTGTGTGTGACTACTTTAGGGAAGGTTGGCGAACATTTTTTGAAAATGGATAGATAGCAAATATTTTAGGGTCTCTGCTGAAACTGTTTAACTCTGGCAGTATAGTGAGAAAGCAGCCATAAACGATGTGTTAAATGAATGGCCATTGCTATGTTTCAGTAAAAGTTTATTACAAAATCAGGCTACAGGTTAGATTTGAACTGGAGACCATAGTTTGCCAAACCTCTCTGCTGTAGCAGGACAGGAACTGGTGTAACTTGGAGAATTTTAGGATCTTGAGTTCTTAATTCCTCTTTATGGTGTATTTTTTTCCTCAAATTTGCTTTATCATGAAAATCCCTTGGATTCCTTGTTAATAACATTCCCTTTCCTGCAGAATCTGATACAGTAATTCCAGT
This sequence comes from Ailuropoda melanoleuca, assembly GCF_002007445.2. NCBI lineage: Eukaryota > Metazoa > Chordata > Mammalia > Carnivora > Ursidae > Ailuropoda > Ailuropoda melanoleuca. The sequence continues at coordinate 25,978,259 of NC_048233.1, forward strand.
GGGTCAAAGGAATATATGAACATTATGAAATTGGCAATATTTAGCTATTTTTAGCCTACAAAACCAACACTTTATGTGCTTCAGTCTATCGTATTTTTAACAAGAACCTAGGTGAGTATTTTGTTTCCACAGTGTTAGGAAACATCATTTTGGACAATGTTTTCTAAATTTCTTTATAATGAGAATACTGGGGTTATTTATTATTCAGATTAACAGGATTCTCCTGTATTAATTTTTATTTTTAATGATTTAGTTGGAGCCCACGTATACATATCTTTAACAGACAAATCAGGTGATATCTATGAGACAACTCTGAGAGACACTGTTCTAGTATTGCCTTAATATTGCTGATCTTCAGCACCTCTTATTCTTAATTTCACATCCTTCAGGTTTCAGAAATATAGAGGAAATGTAGTAGGAAATTACTCCTACTTTTTTACGTGTCTTTAACCTCAAATCAGTTAAATGGATAGGTTGGAAGAAAGGACATGCAATTTTTGATATCTTTGTGGATGAAGAAGGCACTTCAAATGATGCCTTTTATTCTTTATTAGTAGTTTGGATTAGGGCAGCTGTATAATTTCTTTATACTTATTTTTAAAAATCTTTAAATTAGAGTTAATTGTAGTATCAAATAGATGCTATGTAGGGATTACATGATGCAAAGTGCCAGTATATAGTAATTATTCAATAACCAGTAGCTATAGTTATGTGGAAAAATCTTTTGATTTAGTTCCTTTGTTATTTGTGATTAGTTATGCAAAGGATGTCCATTATCCTGAAATACAAGAAATAGTTCACTCATCCATTATTTTTTAAGGTTTTCTATTTGAAAGAATGTTTAGTTTTTAATCTAGTCACAATTTCTGTTAGCATTTAGTAATTGATTTTTTTTAAAAACATAATTTCCATATAAATTTTGGAAATTTTCTTCTCCACCAGTTTTGAGACTTCCTATATCACATTTTACTGCAATTTTTGGTAATTAAATAAAACAAACAAAAAAATTAATATAATAGACATGCATTAAGATTTAATACCTGGTTTCATAGCAGAGGAAAAATTGTTTTTTCTAATATTCTCCTAGGTTCCCTGGTTGGGGCCCTGTAAATTGAAGTGACAAAAGACAAAATAACAGGAGATAACTGTACAGATTTATTTAATATAATTTTACATGACATGGGAACCTCCATAAAGAAATAAAAACCCCAAGAAACAGTTAAACCTGAGCATTTTTATTTTTTTAAAAGACTGTATAGAGAGAGTACAAGCAGGGGGAGCAGCAGGCAGAGGGAGAAGCAGGCTCCCTGGTGAGCAAGGAGCCCAGTGTGGGACTCGATCCCAGGACCCTGGGATCATGACCTGAGCCGAAGGCAGACACTTAACTGACTAAGCAAACCTAGGCATCCCAAACCTGAGCATTTTTAAACGAGGTTTGATGAAGAGTAAAAAGTCATAGAAAATTATCATAGGGCAAAAGGATGGAAGCTAAGGGTAGCAAACTGGATGCAACTTAGTAAGACCTATTCATTTGGATTCTTTTTGTCATCCGTCTTCAGAAATAAGGAAGCTCCCTTTTTTCAGGGTATAAGATGTGTACTTCTCACAGGAGGGTCTTACCACTTGCTTCAGGGGGGAATGAGGAAATCAGAGAATTCTTTCTGTGCCTGCCGTTTCTCAGATTCCTTTAGTTTAAAATACTTAGTATGCCAAGGTCCCAGAATTTGGGATAGTGTGTTCTGAACCCCATCGGTTTCATTATGACATAGTTGCTTCAGATCTTTTAAATTTGGAGGGGAAAGTTACAAATAAAGCTAAGTCTCAGGTTCTCTGTCATACTTCCCTTCCTCTTCCTCCTCTGAAGGACGAACATTTTACAGACTTTACCATGGTTTTACTCTTACCTTCATTGTCCCCATACTTGTTCAGTATTTAGTTTTAGTTCTTAAATTCCCCCAAATATTATTGCATTTATTTATATTTTTATTGTGATGTCCTCACATATTTACAGATTTTTTTGTTTTTTCCTTCTCTCTTTCATGTGTTCAATTTACTTCTTAAATTATAGTTTTTATTAATTATAAAGTATAAACTTTAACATTTGTTTTTCTGAAAATTTTTGTTACACCATTATTTATGAATAATATTTCAGCACTATGTAAAATTCTGTAGCAGTTGTTTTCCCTGAAGAAATTTTCCCATTGTCTTTAATATGTAGTGTTTCTTACGAGATGTCTAATGTTAGTTCAATTATTGATATTTTGTAGATCATCAATCTTTTTGCTTTGGTTGTTTTTAATAGCTCATTTTATCCTTGATATTCTATAATTTTACTCTGATGAGCTTGCAGTTTATTTTTTAAGTTATTTTGTTTACATCCTGTACAGAGATGGCAGTGATAGCTCACTACCTGCCAAAACTTCTTCCTCTTATTTAATATATGGTTGTCACTAGCTAACTGCTGCTCCCTGCAGAGGATCTTTGCCTTTGTGGGCTTAGTTATGGGCTTTCATAAAAGCCTCTTTTTGCCTGTATCCTTCCATGAACTACCTGTTGGGTAAAACCATTAATGTGAAATAATCCTTTCAGTAGTTTAATTTATGTTATGATTTTTCTGGACAGGAAACAAAGTTCAAGTAGCTTAGTTTTCCACCAGTGATTCGAGAGTGCAAGTGATGTGTGTCACTTCCTGGCCAAGATGGTTAAGAAGTAGATGGGCTTTGCCATCTCTTTTCTCTTTTGCCTGTAAGAGAAAATATTAAGATTTTTGTCAGTGGCAGAACCACAGGTATGAGGAGATTGGGTTCGTGAATTATCACTTGGAGGGAATCTGTCATTTGAGACATTTCCATGATTAAAAAAGATATTTCCATGTTTTAAGTCAGTGAAATTTTTGAAATTCTTTGTTAATAGTAGCTAGCATTACCTGAATACATCAAGACCCATTTGGCATCATTATCTTTGAAAAACTTTTATACTGCTACTCAAATATTTTTTTAGAACCCAAACCTTATCACAGAAGTATATATATCTAGAAACCTGTTTCAAAATCTAAAAATAAAAATACTATTGTAATAAATATCAGCAAGAAGTCAGACAGTTTGAATCCCAAGTAAAACAGTCCTTTGTGTTTAGGACAAGGTAAAGAGTTCATTTTAGTTAAAAGTGGGTAAGATTTAGATATGAATGTATGAAAATATTTAAAAATATAATTTAAAAAAAGTACCCCAACATTTAAAGAATTGGTTTAATTTTTAAGATTAACTTTGAACTGGAATACATTTAAAATGAAAGAAACTTATATCTGGGTTTAGTTAAGATTAAGGAATTGAAGATTTATGCTTGGTCTCCTGCATATCACATGATTCTTTTTTGTATGGCACTGACATTTGATCACACTAGGCTTTTTATTTGAGTGTTAGTATATTACATCTCCAGAGCACAGAAATGTTTTCAAATATTCCTTGCAATCATTTAGAGGAAAATTGGTAATGATAGATTGTTACAAGACACCCACTCTTATTCTGCTTGGGCAGAATAGAAAAATACTGTGGTCTTGGCACCTGTAGGGGAGGAAAAATTTTTACTCTACCCTTCAAGGTTCTTTTGGCTGGTTCATTAATTAAATTGAGATAAAGCAGATTATAGGAGAAAAACAAATTTAATTATATGTATACGGGAGTCCTGTAAGAATATGAGACCCACAGGCAGTCAAGCTTATATGTCATCCTGAGCTAAGGAGAAGAGGGTAGGAGTCTGAGATTTCAAAGGGCAGGAACATAATTCACAGGAAGGTAAACAAGGAAAACAAATGTTTGTCATGCTTTACAGATACAGTGGGACACAGAGAGAAATTTGCTCTCCAGGCCCTGCCAAGCTCCCCTCCCCCCTCCGTTTATTACCACACCTAGCCCATATTTTTTATTGTTATCTCTGATGTTAGTTCTCTTCTTGGAACAGGACCTTTATCTAAATTCTTTTAGGCAGTTAAGGGGGAGGTAAAAGCTCTTCCTGAATCTTTTCAGCCTTGAATGACTTCACACCTTAAAAATAGAAAAAAGAAACAGAAAAGTAAGTACAAGAAGAAAAGAACCAAGGGCAAGAAAGTGGAAATAAAGCCAGGAGCATGTTGTTTAATCACATACCAATGAGATTTTGCGTGTGCGAATCCTGTAGAAACAATGAGAAAACTGTTTTCCCTTATTTAACCTTAATGCTTTAGAACTGAAAACAAATCTTTTTGGTGGAGGGGAGGAGGTAATTTTCTTATTGCCAGAGAATCTGGAAAACAATTAAATGGAGATAAATCAAGGGTTTCAGGTATAATTAGCTAGCGTTTTGGTAATAATATAGGTTAAGATAATAAAATTATTTTTTATAGTTTACTTCAAAGTTTAACTACTTCCCAAAGTTTATCTACTTCCCAATTAAGTCTCATCTCTTGACGTCCAATTTAGGAGTCAGTTTATAATGTTAATTATTTTTTATAAAGTTCATATTAAAATGAGTATTTTAAAGCAGATTTTATTGTTAATAAGGATATATTTATGAAAACATAATATACAGTATGTGAAAGGTGATTTTATATATAATATTGTGATTTTAAATAGCCTTTTAAAAATGAAAATATTGCCTAAAGAAAACATTTTTTTTTAAAGATTTATTTATTTTAGAGAGAGAGAGCATGAGCAGGAAGGGTAGAGGGGGAGAGAGAATCTCAAGTCAACTCCATGCTGAGTGTGGAAACTGACTTGGAGCTTGATCTCACAACCCTGAGATCATGACCTGAGCAAAATCAAGAGTGAGATGCTTAACCAGTTGACCCACCCAGGCACCCCACTGCATGTATTTTTAAGTTTATTTTTTAGTATGTAAAAAAAAATTGTTTTGAATTGAAGTTTGTCTCTCTACCTGAGAAAATTCTTGCTGAGGTCTATGTTAATATATAGTGGTTGATGATTAATATGGAAGATATGATTCAAAAAGCCCAGAATAAAGTAGAAAAAAAGTGTTGACATTACTTTCTGAGAAGTTTCATCATATTTTACAAAATAAGTCTTTTTTTTCCCTGATATTATTCACTACAAAAGCTGAATATAATTAGCAGAATACTTTTTGAAAATTCAGTGATTAATGTTTTGTTTTGTTTTAAACTTGTTTGTGAGATAATTTATCATAAAACAGGATGGCCCTTAGTACTTTATGTATTTGGATGAGGAGTTACCCCTATTTGATCTCACAACCCTGAGATCCACCTAATGGATCCTCATCCATTTTCGCTGGAACCTTCCCCAAATCTCAAAAGGATACTGGTCTTTATATCTAATAACTTCTTATTAACTTATTGTCTTCAAAGCATTATTTCTGAACAGATAGGGATTATGCCCCTATCACTGTTATTTATTGCTGCACTAGTTTGGTATGTATAGGTAGGAGCTAATTGGGGAATTGTCTTTTTCTTTCACCAATTGTTTCCTACACAAAAGCTTCTTATGTATAATCAGGGTATATCATTCAAGAGGATGATCATAGAGTAAATGTTAGTGAATATGGAAAGAGGGGTGCCCCGGCACCACCTGCAGCGCCACGGCCCGTTGATTCGGGAGAAGGACGAGGCACAGACAGGTTAGCTTGCGAAAGAGAGTGTGGGTGCAGGGGACAACCGCCAGGCGCGCCACCACCACGAGTGGGATCGCCCAGAACAGCTGCAACTTCACGTATTTATTGGCAATAAACAATCAAAGACAATCAAGGGCGTGATCCATATTACATCCTAGTGAATAGTAGTACATCCCAGGGAAGGTCAGAGGATCAGGTGATGTAACGTTCAGCAAATGGGGCCTATTCTTAAACATGTTTCTATAGACCCCGCGGGGTATTGTCAAGAGCAATCAAGTTTCAGCAGTGTTCCGCCCTGAACGAGTTGGGCATTCCCAACTGTTGGACAAGCTGGGCGTTCCCAGCCGCTTGGCTCTGACTTTTATGCTAAAGCCCACAAGGTCACACACGTTTTCCTATTATATCCTTAGCATAAGTTCTCGGCCAGGGGCTGCCACAGAGGGGTAGTGAGGCTCAATAGATACAGATGCAAGCACAGAACAAGGTGAGAGAAAGGCCACCAAAGCAACATAACTAAATAAAGATCAAAACCAAGAGGCTTCTGTGCCGGTAGCGCTCTCGCAAACATGGTGAACATTTCCTAAAACCCGGTGGACTTTCTGCAAGAAGTGTGGCAAGCACCAGCCCCACAGAGTAACACAGTACAAGAAAGGCAAAGATTCTCTTTATTCCCGGTGTTAATGACAGGAAGCAGAGTGGCTGTGGTGGGCAGACTAAGCTGATTTTCTGGAAAAAGGCTAAAACTACAAAGATTGTGCTGAGGCTTGAAAGTGTTGAGCCCAACTGCAGACAGATCTAAAAGAATGCAGGCTGTTAAGAGATGCCAACCTTTCGAACTGGGAGGAGATAAGAGAAAGGGCCAAGTGATCCAGTTCTACGCTTCATATTTTGTTATATTATGAAGATAATAAAATCTGGGGTTTATGTTCACTTCATTTGGTTGCATTTGGTCTTTTAAGAGGGAAATAAACTAGTGCCATCAATAAAATCCCCCTTGTGGGGCAATTTCTGCTTGGGGGAAAAAAAAGCCAACAGGAGGAAGAGGCATTTTATATGTCTATATATGCCTATATATGACTATATATGTCTATAATCTTTCATATACATAATATCACTTATATAATAACTATGTATATAATCATTGATATAGTTTGGTGTGTCTGGGTACTGATGAGTATGGACAAGATATCTCTCAGCTAAACTCCCTTCTTTCCTAGGTCTTGGTGTTGGGCTTATCCTTGACATGCTTGCATAGCCCAGTATTCGCAAGAATCCTGATAAATCAGATGAGAGAGAATCTCCCCAACCCTTGATATCTGATCAAGTTCCTTATCCCCCATCCGTGATATCTAAACATCTTGGCTAACCCTTAGCAAGAATTCTGTTATATCAATTTAGCAAGAATCTCCCCCTACCCTTGATGTCTCATATTAATTTTCAAATCAACCAGTTCCCTCAACCTGCATCCCTGGCTATAAATCCCTGCTTGTTCTTATATTGAAGTCAAGCTGATCTCTTTACCCTATTGCAACAATTCTGGCATATATCACAATGATCTTGAACAAAGTCTTTCTTACTATTTTAACAAGTGTCAGAATAATTTTTTTCCTTAACAGTACACACAACACTTAAACCCACATAATGTGGGTGGGCTCATCCAATCAATTGAAGGCCTTAAGAGTAAATACTACAGTTTCCCCAAAAAGAAAAATTCTTCTTTAATAAGTAACACAGAAATCCTGCTTGAGTTTCCAGTCTGACTGGTGACTGCCCTAAGGATTTCCTACTTGATAGCCCCTACAGTGTGAGCCAGTTCCTTAAAATCAATCAACATCAACCCTCCAGTCCCCTACTTCCCCTCCTCCTCTCTCCTCTCACTTTCTCTTTTGCTTTCTCTTTCTTTCTCTTTCTTCTTACCTCTCTCCATGTATCCTACTGGTTCTGTTTCTATAGAGAATGCACTTTGTAAATTTGTATTTATTTACTTATCTTTGAGATTGCCATAACTTTTTAAGGATGCTTAAGTGTTTGTTGTGCTTTTCTAAACTTGCTTTGCGCTACTTGTCTATTGGAGTTTTGTCTGGCTATATAGTCCCTGAAAGTGCTGAAAACCTGTATTTGCATTTATCACTGTTATTAAGCTCTGTCACTTTAGAAAAGTGTTGTTTGGATATTTCAAATACTTTCTGTAAATCATATGGTTGATTGTGATTGATTGATTTAGGTAGATATTGAGGAATTCTGGTTGTCCACTTTACTTCACATTTCAAAAAAATACTATAATTATATCAAAGTAGTCAAAGTGTAGTTTTCTCATAAATTCAAAAGTTCATCCATTACAATTCTCTTGGTAATTATTTTTTGTACTGTAATTTGTATGGGTATTATATAAAAAGCAGGTATCAAATACAAATTTTAGAAGAATTAATGACATATTACCAGCTCTTTTTTCTTTTTAATTAATTTATGAACAATGGTTATGAAACAATAACAACACTAATTTTATTACTTTTTTAAAAGTTAGGGTATTATTATTTGAATCCATTCTTAGTACACCATCAAGATCAGTTGAGTCTCATTCTCATAAAATAGGCAGAAAAAAGTATGCCTTGAGACCATTTATCTGCCAGGAAAAACACATTTTTATTACCTGCTAATTATTGTCCCAAAGGTATATAGTGATATGTTAGCAGATTGTGGCTAGCCATAAAATTGTTTTTCTCTTACCACATACTTCACTTTTCTTTATTCTCCACATATAGTAAATTTAAGAAAATGAATAAAAAAGGGAAATTTTAAATTGAAATTACTACACAGAAAATAAGAAGCTTTTACCTTCTATTTCTCTTGAATGCATTCTTTGAGAGAAAAGACACACCATCATGCCCATTTAAAATAATGTAAGTAATGTTCACATTAAGAAAGCCATTGAAAGAATAGTCCTACTCATTGGTTAGGGAAATATTTGTAATGATGATAAGGAGAAATCGGAACTTCTTAACTTCTGTTGATTTTTTTTTCTCTAATTCCTGTGTTGTTTTTTGTTGTTGTTTTTGTTTTTCTTTTTACCCTCACTAGTCTCTCAGTACAAAGATGACTCTTTTTGAAAAGGACATGTTAAGAGAATATTTTATGTAGTGGTGTGCTGTTTACTCCAATGCTTAATGGGAAAATTTTTTTAAAACTATTTCTGTCTTTACATTGACAGCCTTTTCTTTTTAAACAAGATTTTATGTCTGTAAACCAAAATCTTGGATATTTTTCTTCAGACAGATTGTCTTCTTTTAAATATCTGCTATGGATAAAATTAATGCTTGGGGTAGAATTAATTTCTTGTAAAATACTTTTTTATTAACTTCCTGTTAATAGAAAATAGCAGAAATGATAGTAAGATAACTACTTATTGTAGAAAAGTTATCTTGAATACTGATTTCTACACACTAAATTTCTTTTCTTTGCTCAGAGATGTTTATATATTCTATTTTAAATGGTAATAACTTTGATAGGAAAGGGAAGCATGAGGAAGATCTTTAAAAAACAATCTTTATACTCAATCAATTCTCTATCAAATAAGGAATTTAATAATTCAGGTTGGAAACTATTCATTATTTTTGGTACCTTGAGATTAAAGCTCATGAATCACAAGTTTGATGTTAGATGAAGTGTAGTTTTATTACTTGTACTCTTAAAGCATTGTTTCAGTGGCCAAAAGGTTATTTGAATCAAACTCTGAAATAATATTCTGCATTTAAATTCTCATCATTTGAAGTGCTTTCAAGGTCTGTTGGAAGAAATGGTGATTCTTTAGGTATCTCACAAGTTTTTTCATAGATGCTTATGAGCTCTCCATCTATCCTTATTGTGTCTTAGCTGTTGTGAAGGCTGTAACACTTAATAGTATCAGTGGCAATGATGGAGGAAATAAATAAGTGAGGTGAGAATTAAAGTTCAGGTTATAAATGATGAGATTTACCACAAGTAGCTGTGCAAAAAAGTTTGTACAATTACGTTATAGAATATGTACATGCTCTAAACAGTTTACCGCATTAATTCACTTAATACTCATATTTCACTTCAGATATGACTGGAACGAAAGAACAGACTACCTCAGACAGAGCTACACGAACGATTTGTAGTTGTGCCCAAAGTAGTAATCCTGTCAGCTCTCTTCAGAGTAGGAGGAGGACCTGGAGTAAATAGAAGTCTCTAGAGTGCCAGCGGCCTCCAGCTATTCCAGAGCAGCTTCCTCTGTTTACGCTACTATGATGTACTACCCATTTTCATTTTTCTCCCTAAAATGAGCCCCTTTCCTAGTAGCATATACTTGCGGTCGGCTTCTGGTAAAAACGTGTGATTTCTCAGGCCTGACCATAGGCTATTGCAAAGGCTTTCACCTGTCAGGTCTCGCAGGAAAAAATCTACACTCCCCACACTAGACTTGGTACACAGCCAGTTCATTGTCGTCTTTGGAGGGAGTTGTGTTCAAGTATTCAGATCCCCCTGGCTAGCTGTGGACTTCGCATATTTGCATTTCTAGCCAGGCACCTTCTTTCCTAGCTTTCTTTATCTAAGGTCTTGAGCACCTGTCTTCTTCCGGTGCTTCTGCCTAAGCCTCCTCCTTAGGAAGAGGAGAAACATTAAAGACAGTTTTCCCCACTCTGACTCAGTTATTCAGTACTTTTCCACTCCTCCTCCCCCAACCCCAAGGTCCTAAAAATACCAGGACTTTGCTCAGGACTCCCGAAGCAGGGAAATTACTCTTACCTCTGCTCTGATTCATGTGGCCTTCACCTTCTGTGAGGAAGGGAAGCAAGCAGGGGAGGGAGGGATGGGAGGAATCAGCACATTCTCTGGTTTTAGCCCCTTGCTTATTATTATCACAGTAAGTGATTAAAACCTTCTCTGTTAGTTTCCTTTTGGCCATTGCTGTTTAATCAGCATCTCCCATACCTGAGACTCACTCTCTGCAGATCAGCTGAGTTCCTGACAACACTATGGCCATAGTTCTCAAAATAGAGTCCTCAGGTTATCAGCTTCAATATCTGCATCACTTGGGAGTTTGTTAGAAATTCAAGTTCTCTATAGAGCATTACCGCAAACTCCTGAATCAGAAATTCTGTTCTTAGGCTCATCAGTCTCTAACAAATCTTCCCGGTGATTCTGATACATGCAAAAGTTTGAGAACCATTAATAATGTTCCCATTATGCATTATTTTGTGGGGCTTCTTTACCATATATTAAGTTCCCATATTCCTGGGTCTGTCTCTGGACTTTCTATTCTCATGGATTAAATTGTTCTTTTATTCTTGCATAAATATCATTCTATTTTTATACTATGTTTTATTATAATATATATTTTAATATGTGGTATGGCAAATTTCTGGTTCTTCTTCTTGATTTTTTTTTTCTTTAAGTACTTTAAATATTTCCCTCCACTTTTTTTTTTTTTTTTTTAGCTTGAATGGTTTCAGAAAGAGAAGTCTACTGTAATTCTTATCTTTTCCCTCTTATAAATGAAGTGTTTTTTTTCTTCTGGCTTTTTTCAAGATTTCCTACTTTCTTTGATTTTTTTGTCATTTGAATATGATACAGGCAGGATGGAGTTTCCTTTTCCGTTTTTTTTTTCCCCCTTCGGTATTTATAGTCCTTGGTGTTCTCTCTGTTTTCTGGATCTCTGGTTTTGTGTTTGTCATTAATTTTAGAAAATTGGTGATTATTACTTCAAATATTTCTTCTTCATTCTGTCTTTATTCTCCCTTTGGTATTTCAGTTACACATATGTTATGCCTTAGTCTGTGTTTTTGTTTTACTTTACTTTTTTTTTTCCTCCTCCTTACACTTCGGGCTAGGAAGTTTGTATTGGGCTGTCAGCATGGTCATGCATGATTCTTTCCTTGCTTAGGTTGAATCTACTGATTAACTCATCAAAGGCATTCTTCTTTTTTGTCTTTCTGTTTCTGACATTTCCTTTTGTTTCTTTCTTAGAGTTCCCATCTGCACATTATCCACCTATCCTTGCATGTTATCTATTTTTTAAGTTAGATTCCTCAACATATTAACAATTTTTACTTTAAATTTCCAGCCTGTAAATTCCAAAGTCTCTGTCATATCTGAAACTGGTTACAATGCTGTTTTTGTTCCTTTAGACTTTTTAGCCTTTTAGCATGCCATATGATTTTTGGCTAAATGATTAACATGTATCATGTAATAGGGATTGAGGTAAATAGACTTTTAGTGGGAGGTTTTGTTAATTTGGCTAGGAGTGAATAGCTGTGTTTAATGTCTTCTGTTTCTGTACATTGCCAGATGGTTCAGATTCCTTAAAGGTCTTTGTTTTTGTCTCCCCTGCTGTCTGTGGCTTCCCTAAGTACTCCTTCTTAGGTAGAGTCTGCATCTTAACAGCTCTTTCAGCTGTTATCTGCTGTCAATAAACTATAGCCATGTTGGTTTGGTGATGAGGTGTTGGGGAGGGAAAGCATTCTATAATCTTATGATTTAATCTCGGTCTTTTAGAGGATCTGTGACCTTCATAAGTGTTTGTTGTCTTTTCTCTCTTCCTTTATGTGAGACAAAAAGACTAGAGGGGGCTGGAATCTTGGTAATGTCTTCCCTCAGGTGGAACATTTTGTAAGACTTGGATACCAAGTCTTTTCAGGTAAAGACAGGGTTTTGTTATGGGGAATGCTAAGGGCATATTTCACAATGGATATTTTTTCTACTCACCTTGCCAGAGTCATGAGGGAAAATGTCTTGGCTCTTCACACTGGGATCCTGATGGGTTTCTTGGGGAAAACCCCCATAAAAGTGTGAGGAACCCCCTAAGACATCAGCTCCTGAGTGTTCTCACTCCATACTCATTTTCACTCAGCTTGCAGCAGTTTTGCAAATTTAGCATTTCAGTGTTCCTACCAGTGTTTGTCTCCAGAAGTTTCTGCTGTAGGTAAGAAGATCTTGGCTGTGACTCAGTAGATTTGCCTGTCACTGTAGATTTTGGGGTGGCAGTTTGCCTTGTGACCATTCTCTGATGGATCTAAGGCATTGATCTTTAGTTTGTTAAGCATTTTTCTTGTTTTAAAAATCAGAGTGATGATTTTCAAGCTCTTTACGTGTCATGCTGAAACCAAAAGTGTGAATTTATGTTGTTATTTACTTTAGCAAATTTGTTTTAGCCGTCAAACCTTTTCTTAGATTAAAGCTTCTATTGAAGACTTTGATAACAAATAAGACCAGTAAGGGTATAGTGACTCTAGTTGAGGTTGGTATGGGGATGTCTAGCACTCTATTGGACAGAATTTGAAAGCTATTTGTTCCTACTAGTAAACTAAACAGAACCAGGGCTGAATCCTTTGGAACACTATTGTTTGTCAAGCATTCTCTTACTGACGTTACTACTTAATACTGTATTTTTGTTATGTGATGTGCTCATTCATGTTCGTTCACAGTGTTTAGTATGTTCCCTCATGTACATCATAGAAATATAGTTTATTTTACTTTATTTTTTAAAATATTTTATTTATTTCAGAGACAGAATGCAAGCATGAGCAGGAGGAAGGGCAGAGGGAGAGGCAGACTCCCCGCTGAGCAGGGAGCCTGATGTGGGGCTCGATCCAGGACCCCGGGATCATAACCTGAGGCGAAGGCAGATGCTTAACCGATTGAGCCACCCAGACGCCCCAATATAGTTTATTTTAGAGGGAAAAAATAGAGTACATGGTGTTTTAAAATACGTGCTTTATGTGACTTTCGAAAATAAAATGTTTTGCTTGAAGAAATCCCCCTTCTTATCTAGGGAATATGTTTATCTTGCACAAGGAAGAGAAAGAGACATTATCTTTTTATTTTCTACATTGTTTCTCTAGATGGATATATAATCTTTTAAGAAAATATGTCAAAGGTGTGTTTGATGTTATTACTTTATTTCCTATCTAAAAGATATTAACGATATGATAATCTTTCCCAAGGTGTTTTTCACCAATTTTTATTTCATGATAATTTATAAGGTTTGTGTGAGAAATTGCCAGGCCTTTCTTAAGTCTTCTTACAACTTCAGAGTCTTAAAACTCTCAGCTAAATTTTGAGGAGGGGGGCTGGTATTTGATGTATAATTCTTTTTATTGACTTTCCAATTTCTGTCATATATATGCTTCTGACCTGTGTTTCAACTGAACCAGTAATTTAGTCCATTACTGGTCTGTGTAAATCTTACCCACAGCTATTTCCCAAGGTGGTTTTGGGTCTAACGAGTGGTTGGTGTTGATGTCCAGCAGGAAATCTTGCAAACCAGATGATTGGTGTGGTTCAAACTGTAACCTTGTTAAAGCATTGGTCAGGTTGCACTTAGGAGAGTTATTTAATTAGTTTCCCAATAATATTTGTGTACAATTTTTAGGTGACCACTACTTTTTTTTTTCTTTCATCATGGTGCAGAAAAAGACAGTTGCTTGTTGTTATCAGAGTCAGATATTAACCCAGTACTCTTTTTTCTTTAAGTTACCTTTGGGCAGTCATTTTAATAACTGCTAGAACTTCTCTTGAACACAAGTATCTATAATGATGCCATAAACTTAAATTAAGAGCTTTCAATGTACTAGGTACTGTACTAGAAAGTTTTTTTTTAATATAAGAACATTCTCTGCCTTCAAAAAACAAAAAGTCCTATTATGTGAGACATAAAAAAATGAATTATAATACAGTATAATAAATAATACACTAGTGATAGAAACAAAATATTCTGAGGTTACAGATAAGAGAGTAAGCAGTTCTTCCTGAGGTTTCAGGGAAGAATTAAAAAGGTGTAACATTGTAATGGCGTTTGAAAGAGTGGTCTTTTACTGCAGGAAAAAGTAAGGGTATTGTAAGTAGACAGATATGAGTTCAAAATTAGCATGAAGTGTATGTGTATTTTTTTCTTCAGGTTTCCTGAAGTATAATTCACATATAGTAAAATCCACCAATTTTAGGTGAACCATTCTTTGAATTTTGACAGACTTCAAAAATTTTAGTTACCACCTAAATCAAGATTAAAAAATGTTCTCATGACCTCCTCAAAATTCCATCATGTCCCTTAGTAGTCTATCTGTTTATGTATTTTTAAGGATATCAAGTAGTATTTTTGAGGGAAAAAAGTATTTGACTTTACTTTTCTGATACTGAATAATTTTAACCTTTATGGTATGATTTACCAAGAATTTTTGTTTCTAGCCTTCTTCATTTGGGTTATTTAGATGGGTGACTTAGTAAGTTAATTTAGGAAACACTATTATGAAAGTTAATCATTTAAAAATTTACAGGCATTTATTACTTTTAATTAAATTACAATACCTAGTTCCATCAGTAGGGAGAAATGATGAAATTTATAACCATAATATTATGCCTTTTTTTGTGGTTTTATAAAGTCCAAATCATGACAATAGAACAAACTGATGATTTTAAAAGGAGATGGTGGAAATAGAGCAATGGAATGAAATAACTAAAATGAGTGTTGTGATATACACACAACACACTTAATAAAAATAGTATTCTAAATATGTAGGATTTATTCCATCAGTCATTCTCAGTACATCCCTGTGTAACTTGCAAAAAAGCAGATATATTCACTACTCTAAAGAAGCCCGCAGTCTGGAATGGGAATCTGATTTCTAGTATCATATTTACATAAACCATTATTAGAAAAAACAGACATGGATTCCATTGAATTTGCTATAAAGAAATTGTGTATATATTTGGAAAGAAACCTAAGATGATGTATATAGATTACATTAAATTTCTCTATATGAAAATATTATTAGACTTCACTATTTAAAGGATACTGAACTTCATTACAGGATATAGATACTCCATTAGTGATTTCCACTGTAATGAAGTACATATTTTAGTGTTGCAGTAGAATTATTTTATACCCTCTTATTTCTCTGTGAAAGAGAAATGCTCTGCCCATGCCAGGGGTGTCCTGTAGTTTCTCAGCCCTATAGTTGACTGTGACAGATATGTGTATCTAATCAGGATAAAATTGTATTTAAAATTTTTTAAAAATTTCCAAATATGACATTTTTTTAATCTCTTTTAATTATCGATTCCCAATTATTACAGTGTGGCCAGAGAGTGATGATGTTTATATGATACTGAATTTTTGAAATGTGGTAATTACCTTTTTGCAATAATTTGCAATAACTACTATTTTGCAAATTTTTGTAAGTGTTTTATGTATGCTTAAAAAGTGTATTTTCCACTATCAGTATAGTGTTACATGTATATCCATTAGTCAGGCCTGTTATATTAAAATTTTATGTCACCATGCTGATTTTCCACTGCTTGATCTGCTGATTATTGAAGAAAATGCATTAAAATCTCCTGCTATAATATTAGGACTGCCAGTTTTTCTTTGCAGTTCTGCCAGTTTTTGCTTTATATATTATGAAACTATGTTATTATGTGCATATAAATTTAAATTTGTCCTATATTCCAGATATCATTTTGTACTGATGTCTTTTTTTAGGAATTCCTTTTGCCTAAAGTCTGTTGTTGATATTAATATGGCTAAGTCTTGTCTTGGTTAGAATTTACCCAAAGCTCTTTACCATTTATTAATTTTTTGTCAAAGATCAGTTGACTTCAGGTATAGAGGTTTATTTCTGAACTCTTTGTTCTATTTTTTTAAATATTTCTTTATTCATTAGATGGGGGGAAGGACAAAGGGGCAGGGAGAGAGAGAATCCCAAGAAGACTCCCTGCTGATTGCAGAGCCCAATGTGGAGCTCCAACTTGACCTGAGCCGAAATCAAGAGTGGGATGCTTAACCGACTGAGTCACCCAGGCACCCCTTTACTGACTTCATTTATTCTAACACTTTTTGGTGGCATCTTTAGGATTTTCTAGATTTAGGTCCATGTCATCTGCAAACAGTGATAATTTTTCTTCTTCCTTTCCGAATTAGATCCTTTTTATTTATTTTTCTTACCTAATTGTTCTGGCTAGGACTTCCAGTATTATATTGAATAGAAGGGCTGAAAGCCTTAACTTATTTCTGATCTCAGAGGAAAGCTTTTAACCTTTGACCATTAGATATGATGCTGGCCCTGAGCTTGTTATATATGGTCTTTATTATGTTGAGTTATATTTCTTCTATATTCAAATTGTTTGTCCTGTGTTTGATAGTTTTTATCATGGGTTTATATGAACATTTATCATGTTTTATCGTGATAGGTGTTTATCATGTTTATCACAATAAATGTTTATCATGAGAGGATATTGAATTTTATTAAGTGATTTTCTGCATCTATTGAGATGAAATTTAAAGCTGATAGCACTGGAAAGCCCTTCTGTGTGGGTGTGTTGTTGGTAAACTGTCTTTTTTTTAATCATAATAAACTTATTTTTTGTCATTCTTGTGGAGTAGTTTTACTACACATGTAATTCTGAGTTAATACTAATTACCATTTTTATGGGTGATTAATCATTTCTTTATGGCTGCTGGTACAGAATCTCTTTTTGCTCTGAGTTCTGCTTTTTCACCATAATATTACTTGGTATGAAAGTTTTTAAAAAATTTTTATGTTATGTATCGGGTTTTAATGTGGAAAATTGCTTCTGTCTCATTCTCTCTGTTATTTCCCTCCTGAACTCTGATTTAATATGTTAAACTTTCTTGATCTATCAACAGTGTCTGTCATACTTCTCTGGCATATTTTTAATATTTTTGTCTGTGTTCTTTTTTGTGTAATCTCTTCACATCTGTCTTACTGTCCTTACTTTTCTGCCTAAAATGAAGCTTAAGCCAAACATTGAACTTTAATTTTCAATTGATGTATATTTCATTTTCATATTCCATATGATTTTTTCCGAGCATACATGTTCATTTTTATGGTGTTTTATCTCTTACTTATACTTTCGACACTTTAAAAAATATATTAAATGTACTTTTTTGCAAATAATTTATATTGAGTCATTCTGGTGTCTGCTTTTTTTTAGGTCTAGATTCTGCATAGCTTTCTTCTCACATTCATGATAGCTTGTTTCCTTGGGTATTTTGTGTTTTATATTTGTGAGATCATCTTCATTGGAATTTTAATTGTGATAATTCTTTGATGCTTAGGTTTAAGGTCAAGTCTTCCATGGAATAGTTGTATTGCTTCTGATGGTCCTTCAGAGCAAAGTTTTATTTGTGGGTTTTTGAGATACATTGTACGTGGGAATTTTTGCCCCAAATCTGAAAAAATGTAGCATGTGATTTTGAATTATTAGGGAACCTCCTATCTCCCCTCCCCCCTCACTCCAACTCAAAACAAAACCTTTCAGATTCTCTTTGCTTTGTGGGTTTTTTCTAGTTTACCTACTTAGGGTGTTATGTTTCTGGGCTTGTAGCTTTATATGGGTGTCTTAACTTTACTCTTTTTAGCCCCTAGGTTTTGTTTCTATTTGTAAGCATAGCCCATTAAAAACAAAACTCTAATATTTTAGCATTCTTCCGATCTCCTAAGAACAGTTGTGTGTTCAAAGCTTATTTATCTCCATGAATTTGTGCTTTTTATTGGTTTTGCCTACTTACATAACTGTCTTATCAGCTCAGTAATATTTAAAGGGATGTTTTGTATTTTTTATCCAACATTTTTGTACTGAGTCTTCCCCATGGTATTTTTGGATCATGTAACTAGAAAAGTATAAAATTCATTTTTTATTTATTCCTTTGTTTTATGTAAATGTAAAAATTTTATAAGTGTTATTAATGAGCTTTAATAATTACATTCATACTTATTTTAAAATTGCTAAAATCAGCAGATAGCCTGGCAAGACTGTAATGGTTTAAACTACCACTTCCCAAATCATACATCTCAAAGTGAAAATCAAGATGTTCTATAGAAAAACATGTTAATGAAGCACTTTTAGGACATGTGAACTTTATTCCTATCTAGTGGTTTAAAATACTCGTCGTTTTACCGAAATATACACGGCTTTTAATCAGTCGTCTTTGATCCATAAAACTCTTTTGAGAGTATCTATTAAATATGTAGAGAAATATGGAAATGGTGGTATAGCAAATAAATGTAGAAGAAAATAATGTGCTGAAATGACTTTGGAGATAAATTAGATTGGGAAAAAATATGCTAGGGCTAGAGTATGGAAGGTCTTTAGTTCCAAATGGCTGATAATATCTTACCATAGACAAATAAGGTTAGATTTGAGGGCTAACATTGAATATTTACCAAAAAAAAAAAAAAATACACCTAATCCAGACATTCCCCTATGCCTGTGCTTTCTGTACCTTGTAAAATTTAATAAAGCAAAGAGTAAATTACTTGTCAAAAATCTTCATTTTCACAGCTTTTCATTTTTTTTCTAAAATGTAGATGAAATGTGTGTTAGATTATTTAATTATTTTTAAGTATTTTAAGCACATCTTAAACCTGTCCACCATTTCTTCCTTATAGATCAGTTATGATATTCCTACTGCCATTTCAAGAAGTTCTATTTTTTGGCTTTTGAATTTTATTAGAATGATAGTAAATTTAAAAAGAATAATATTCTATCCACCAGTTTCCCAATAAAATAGTGTCATTTTTCTTGTGAATCCCTTTCAATATTTATTCAAGTATCTATAATATTATATAGTTATAATAATGATGATGGCTTTAAATAATCCTATGGTTTTTCTTCAAGTAATTGTATTTTATAAACATATTTCTATATTGATGCATAGCTTTATGCTTAATAACCACATGATATTCCTTTTAGTTGACATACTATCATTTGTTATACTGAACCACTTTGTTGGACATTTTAAATGTTTTGACTTTTGTACTTTTATAAGGAATTTTTCTGTATACATCTTCACGCGTATTGTTTATATTCTTTTGCATTATAAGCAGTCTTCTGTTGTACAAGGTGTGTTTGAAAATATGCTAATACTGATTAATAAATTTACCTAATACAAGGGTTTTCATACCCCAGACATCTAAAAATTATGAGATCAATAATTATACCTTACCTTTATTTATTCATTTTTTAATATACCTTATCTTTATAGACAGATTACTCAGTTATATTATTTCAGTTAGAGACCTTGTGTAGACTGTCCTTAGTTCAGCGAGTATCCAATTAAGGGCAACAATTCATTCATTTCAACAAGTTTAATGATTTACGTTTTATCATTTGTTTGATGAAACATATGTTCCTATCACTTACGTCAACACTTTCCTTTTTCCATTATTTTATATAAATAATGTGCATGTGTGTATTATATATATATGTGTGCATGTTCACATGCATACGCACACATATAAAATATGGAAAGAACTGAATTTCTGAGATAGGAGACATAACGCAAGCAGTGAGAGTTGTGCTCCTGAAATTGATTTTTGTTTAGCAGATCTTCATTCTACAATAAATTAGAATAGTCTTTTGTCAACTTATTGAGAGCTAACTACATAGTATTTTCTGATGATAAATTTTAGGAGTAGGAAGCACAGACAAGACTTAAGGACAGTTACTATGGTATCAAATTGGTTCCTGAAAAGTACTACACTGGTTGTATTATGCTTTTTGGGAAGTGTGCATAAATGTTTTTTTTTTCTTTTTTGCTAAGGGGATTATCTTATATACATGGGTCATTTATTTCAAATGTCCATTTGAAAGGCACTGTTATGTTGATCCAAGCTTATTGTATTGTGCTTAGGCAAATGGAAGGAATAGTAGGATTCAGATGCATTTTCAAAAGCTATTTCACTTGAAAATGGTGAAGCAGAAATATTCTACTTAAATTTAGGATTGGGACATATCTTTGGCATTTAATAATATGTACACTATCCAAATATAGAAACCTCATTATGGAAATATAAACTAATCTTACCTTTTTTATGCTGAGGTATCACTCAATTTTTGTCTCATTCTTTTGTATTTTTACCTTAAATCAAAGACCTGTTTATATAAGGCAAATAGCTTATTTGCTTTTATTTTTTCATGCCTATTAGAAATATGTCTATTTAGGTGAAATAAATCTAGTGTAGCTTATATTATAGTTTTATTTTATTCACTTTAAGAAGTTTATTGATATTATTGGACTTGCGGTAACTGCTTTGAGTAGATTTAATCTCATAGTTTATCTTTTCTAGGTTTTCTTTCTAAACAATATTCAATGTGTTGGTCCATGAATGGGTGAAATGTCTCCAACTCACTTTACGTTAAGACATTTATTAAATTTATTCAGTGTCTGTAAAGTCATGTTAAATGTAGGAATATATGAGTTTGTGCTTTAAGACTTTCCTACCAGACCACTTGAGCTTGTTCAATGTTTGTGCTTTACAGAAAGTGAAAGATGATGCTTCTTGAGTTTGCATTACAGAATATATACTACACACACACCCATCACTTATAAAATAAGGTGAAGTTTGTGGACCTGTCATAAATAGATAACTGTATACCTGAACATGAGCTTCCATAACTGCTTAGTCTAAAATTTAATATACAAAACACTGTCCATGTGTATTGTGATTAAATCTCTTCACAATGTCTCTTGTGACTCACATTCCAAGAAAGAAGAGATTTTTAAATATTTTTTATAAGAATAAGCAAAAACCACATAACCTCCATATTTGTATTTGAATCTGCATCAAACATTTTTCACTTGGAAGAACTCTTCCAAAAGGAGGAAATAGCATGATCTATTTCTGAATGCCTTATGTTTTAGGCTAAATTTCAAAGGACTGTCCTTGAGACCCTTGCATTTAAACATCTACTCTGTAAGATTAATCGAACTGTTTAGTTTGCATTTATTTCTTTAAGATTGTAAAAAAAAAAAACACCTAAAATTTCAATATAATTTTTAAGAATCTGTCAACAGAATATTTTAGATAAGCAAAATGTAGTAAATTCTTCATTATTCTTAGATGAGATTTCCTGGTATAGATTTCAGTTAATTTTCGTAGTGCCTTTTAAAATGCATTAAAGATATATCTTGAAATTCTGATGCAAGTTCCTCTGCGTTTAGTTATAAATATTTGGACAAGAATCTTATGATTGGTTGTTGCCAATTGGTTCAGTTTTGTCTCTGAGTTATGTAACAAATGTGTCTAGAACACCCCCACTTTGGAATGGTCAACTAGTAAGGCGCAGAAGAAAGTATTTACCATTCTTCATACCATCAAAAACCATGTGATCCATTTCTAGGGTGCTGGTACTTTTGGACAATTAAGGAATTCTGTATTGAGGCAGAAGGCAGGAGTAATACAAACAATCCCCAGATATGCTTCATTCTTTATTTTAGATAGAATAAAGAAAGGCTGAAATCTTTTTGGCCAAGCTGTTTCTTAACAATATAATTTCTAGTTTACTGTGATTAACTGAAATAACCTCTGGCCCGGGGAGGAGAAGCATCCCTACTTTTGGCAGAATCTCAGACAATGAACAAACCTCAAGTCCAATGCACTTTCTACTACAGTCCAATAAAGGCTGCAAAAAGAACTCTAATAATTTTCCTATTTGTGCAGATAATACTAGTAATAGTCGAAAAGGAGTAGTAGTTGGGGTATCAGAAGTAGAAGTAGCATTTGTAAAGATTTTCAACATACTTAGAGACATGAAAAAAAAAAGTTACAGTGAGATACCATTTCCAATTACTAAGATGACTATAATAAGAAAAAAGGAAATAACAAATATTGTAGAGAATGTGGAAAAATTAGAACCCTTGCAAATTGCTGGTGGGAATATAAAATGGTGGAGTAATTATAGAAAGAAGTTTGGTGGTTCCTCAAAAAATTAAACATAAAATTGTTATGTGACCAAGTAGTTCTACTAATAGGTATATACTCAAAAGAATTGAAAACAGAGACTCAAATACATTTTTACATATGAATATTCATCACAGCATATTCAAATAGTCAAAAGGTGGAAACAACCCAAGTGCCCATCAACAAATGAATAGATAAAACAAAAGTGGTATATGTACACATGGAATATCATTCAGTCATAAACAGGAGTGATGTTCAGGTACACATACTGCAACATGGACAAGGCTTGAAAATATTATGCTAAGTGAAATTAGCCTAACAAAAACATGACTACAATTTGATTCCACTTATGTGAAATATCTAGAATGGGCAAATTAGATTGGAGGTTACCAGAAGCTGGGATGAGGGGCAAGAAGTCATTGCTTAATGGGCACAGAATTTCTTTTGGGGATTATGAAAAAATTAAGATATAATGGTGATGGTTCAACACCATGGTGAAGATGATTGATGCCACTTGTCCACTTTAAAAAGGTTAAAATAGAAATTTTTTGTTGCAGGGCACCTGGGCGGCTCTGTTGGTTAAGCACTGGCTTTTGATTTCAGCTCAGGTCATGATCTCGGAGTTGTAGGATTGAGCCCATGTCAGGCTTAGTGCTGAGCTCGGAGTCAGCTTCAGATTCTTTCTCCCTCTCCCTTCCCCTCTGCTCTACCCCACTTGCGCTCTCTCTCTCTCTCAAATGAAGTCTTTAAAAAAGAAGAAAAGACATTTTTTTGTTGTTGCACATATATTTTATCACATTAGAAAAATGGAAGCAGAAGTAGCAGTTGTGTAGTAATAGTATCCTATACATTGCTTAGTGTTCATCATGAGAAATGTACTCTAGTAATAGTATCCTATACATTGCTTAGTGTTCATCATGAGAAATTGTACTCTAGTAATAGTATCCTATACATTGCTTAGTGTTCATCATGAGAAATGTACTCTAGTAATAGTATCCTATACATTGCTTAGTGTTCATCATGAGAAATGTACTCTAGTAATAGTATCCTATACATTGCTTAGTGTTCATCATGAGAAATGTACTCTAGTAATAGTATCCTATACATTGCTTAGTGTTCATCATGAGAAATGTACTCTAGTAATAGTATCCTATACATTGCTTAGTGTTCATCATGAGAAATGTACTCTATACTTAAATTTTTTCTATTCTAATTTCTCATTTAAAATCTGTGTGTTATATGGTTGGGCCAGGGGCGGGAATTATTTATATATTTGTTTATTTATTCCCAAAGCATTTTTGGCACTTTCTACCTAAAAAGTTATTTTGCACTGAGAGGAAAAATTAGTTGTTAACAAATTCCTTGAAGATTTTTTTTTCTTATAAAATAGTTCTACAAGCGAAATGTAAGAAAATATATTCTTGATTCATGGATTGTTTATTAGACATTCATGTTCCAGAGGGCACCCTCCCTAGAAACTAGTGCAGTATCTTGTGTTGATAGGCACCAAGCAAGTATTTCTTGTATGCATGGTTGAATAAAAACATGAATGAATTTATACATTTATATATAGATACAGAAGTTATGTATAATTTATAAACTGATATATAAGGGTAAACTTTAATGTAGGATAATTTAGTATAAAAATAAGATATTAAAATATATAGTTGAATTTCTACCTTAAAGATTGATCATCTAAACAATTTTAAGAAAGGAATAATAGAAAATGAATATCCACAGGATATTGTTCAAATTTTCTATCGAAGTTCATAACTTAACAACTGAAGATTATAACCAATTACAATAGGTGGTATGCCATATCAAAAACATTTCCTGGATTTGATCAGTTAATCATCAGAACAGCCCTATAAAGTGGATTCTAATCCTCATTTTCCAGGAGATCATACTGAATTTCAGGTTTAAAAAGTTGTCAAATACCACATAACTAGAGTAGAGCTAACAAGGAGAGCTAGAATTTGAATCCATGTTTCTGTGTCCTTTGATCCATAGTTGGTGCTGTTATCCATTATACTCAAAGTAGAGCAGAATGGTCATGGTCAGACTTTACAGGGAAGGCTCAAATCTAGAAATAGGAAAGACAGCAGTCACGTTGAGAACAAAAATATATTGCAATCTTAATTTATATTGAAATAAGAAAATAATTTGAAAAGTTTCAGAATGGAATGTCTAGAACTACTGCTTTTAGTCTCAGATCATTTTTTCCCTGGATTCAGGTACTCTGCGACAGGAGTAAAGCCCTGATTATAAGGTCTGCTAATTAACAATATCTATGGAAATGAAATCGGTATGGATTATAGAAGTTAGCACTGTATGTTAGTGGAAGATATTTTTGAGATTATTATTGAAAAAAGGTGTGGATGTTCCTTCTGAGGCCTTTACTTTTGAGCGGCAGCTAATCTTTTATATGAAAAAAATTTCTTTTCATAATTGAACTTTATTATCATACTTTTATCAGCTGTTTGACAGGAAGTCTAGTTAACATTTTTGAGTACCAGATACATTACCTACATTACATCATTTAATTTTTATAACTGTGAAGTTGGCATTATTAGCATTATTTACATAATAAAAGTTTAAAAAAAAAAACCCAGAGGCTTAGAAAAATTTAAATTGTACCTTTCATAAGTGAAGAACTAGTGATTGATTCCAGATCTGTCTGATTGCAATGCCCATGTTTGAGGCAAATGTGGTAACCACTACACTATGGAAATAAGATTCCAATGCCCATACTAATTCTAATGAGATATATTGCCTACCAGGGAGATGCCCCCAAAATATAAATGGAACAGAAGAATACCTTTTTTTTTCATCTTACAGAAATACATAATGTAGTTTTTTTTATAATTTTACAATTATGGCTTATATGTTAATCTATTCTTTCAGAAAAGTCTCTCCCCTTCAAGTGTGTGTGTCTTTGAGAAAAAGAAAATGTGTTAGTTGATACAGGCATTGATTGCTGAGTCATGTTTTTGGCTCATTGTGTATATTTCTTGGGATTCCAGTGGGAGAGATTCAGCTACCTAAATATTCTACAGTCTTACCCCCCCAAAAAAGTTAATTTGTCAAGAATGAGTCCCCTTTCCTTCTAGTTTTTTGATTTTGCCATCTCTATTACCTTCCCTTAAGGGGCCAGATATGGGAGTAGGGGAAAGAGACATACCATGTCCCAGACATAACTCTAAGGCTTGGTGAATAGTACGAGTGTATGACTGAAACTCAGAAAGTCAAAGAAGCAGTCCTTAGAGAGAAAGCCCTTAGTTGTATGTTGATTCTAGAGAATCTACTATAAAGTCCTTGGATTTTATGTTCAGCACTAACTGGGTCCCAGTCTCAGTTTAGCTATTACTTAGTCCTCTGAATGTAAGCACTTTATATAACCTGTCTGAAATTCAGTTTGAAAATCAGTGGGATGTAGGTAATAAGACATTTCTGGATTGTTGTGAGGATTCCCAGAACACTTGTAAAGTTCTCAACACAGTGCTTGGCACATAATGTTGCATCAGAAACTCAGATATAATTCAATATTCTAAAAAGTGATTCTAAATCTAGATAAATATGGTGAAGTAAACATACTCATCTGTTTTACCTTCCGTACCTTTCCCTCCTCAAAAATCACTAAAATGACCCCAAGACGGACCAAAACAAATAAATAAAAACAATAAACTAGCAGGGATAAGATATAGGTAAATGTCACTGACTCAGCAGAGGCTAACACGTTGCAGTCTTAGCCCGTTGAGATGAAAGCCATATGAAGCAAGCTGCTCTGTCCTGCTAAAACGCTAGAGCGCCTCAGGAAGTAGGAGCGCTAGGTGCCGTGTAGCTCTAAAAGCAAGAGGAGTGGTTAAAAGTGATTCTTAATTCAGATACTTCCTGTACACCCTAGCAGGACAAAGGAGTAATCAAACCTGATAATCTGGCCTCCTAAGACAGGAACTAAAAACTGGGAGATAACCAAAATCCATCTTACAGTGAGCTTTCCATCCACACCCCCTTCGCCCATATCCTACCAGTGAGAAGATTGGGGAATTTTTTTCTAGGCAAAATGACCAGCTGAAGAGAAAATGGTGATATATAGACCTGACATTTGGGAATAGCCACCCCAATCATGAAAAAGCCACCCTTTTGCAGTTCCTGGGAAGCTCCCCCACATACACAGAATTTCCTACCAGCATTTTTGTGTCTGAGATGTTAGTATGCATGGACTGAAAAAGATGACCAAACATTGGAGAAACATCTTAAATGAGAAAATTACTGACTCAAAATCCCCCCACAAGAAAAGGAACTTTGAGAAAAACAGAGCTAATATGGAAATAGAAGGGCCCTTGCCCCCCCCCAACTATAATCAGTGCATTCAAAAAGAAGAGAAAGAACAGAAAAGCAACAAAAATTCCCATTTTCAAACAGGGAGAGTGATGAAATAAACAGCCATGATTGACTCATAGCAGATACCAAATATTGCTGGGATCCCTGTGCCAACAGTGGAACGGTTTCCTTGGTTAGTTGTTCATCCAGTCCGTGATTCCATTCTCCAGGACAATCTACCTGAATCTACCTTGTCCTTTGTCCAACTGTTGATAGTAAAGATGTAATTTCTCATTTTCCTTCTAGAATACAGTTTGAGGGCATGCATCAAAATATAAACCATCCTCAGTCATCAACCTGCCAATACCAACCCTAGGAATATTTCATAAAGCCATAATTGTACAAGTTCCCAAGACGCATGCACAAAAATCAAGATTTTTTTAAAAGGGAAATATTGTGAATATAAATATGTAAGTGGGACATAGTAAAATGTATAATTTGTGTAATAAAAATAATAGCATAACTATGTTTATGTAGAAATAACTCATTGTTGAGTTCAAAATGACTACGGTTGTTATAAACTTATTATGTAAAATGTTTACATATAACTGTGTATTTACATACACAGCCCTCCAGAAGGATGTTTGTCTAAATGCTGTCCTTTAGGTGATAGAACACTGGGTGATTTTTCACCACTTCTTTACGTTTTTCACAATCAGCATATGACACTTTTATAAAAATAATATATTTTATGTTTATATTGTTCTTGATTAGATACTTGTAGATTATTTATTTTATAAATTGACTGATTTTAAGAGTTAACTTCTCTCATGCCATTCAGCATCTTTCTGAATCCTCTCTCCTAATATTAATTAGTGTTTTTTTCAGAAAATGATCTTATTTTAATGTTATTCTGAAAAGAACAAAATCAGAAGTATAGATTAGTCAAATTATTTTTTTTAAGATTTTATTTATTTATTTGACAGAGAGGGAGTGAGAGAGAACAGGCAGGGGTAGCAGCAGAGGGAAAGGGAGAAGCAAGCTCCTGGCTGAGCAGGGAGCCCAATGAGGGGCTCCATCCCAGGACCTTAGGATCATGACCTGAGCCGAAGGCAGATGCTTAACCAACTGAGCCACCCAGGCACCCCTAGTCAAATTCTTTTAAAGCCAAATGCAAGGGAGGCATTACCTGACATTACAACTTGTAGTAAATAGCTTTTAGTTACTGGGTAACGTCTAGGCAATACTGAGGCCATGTTTAGCTAGTAGGTAATTATTACTGTTGATAATGAGTGTACTGATATGATTATTGCTGAAGCGATTCATTAGAGACCTGGCAATTTACATAACTTCTCTAAGTCTCAGATCACTCATCTGAAACAAGAAAGAATATTGAGTGATTTAGCAGTTTGTTGTGGATTTAACTACTTGTGGTACAACTACATGTAAAACCCTTTTAACAATGCCTAAAACCTTAAAAATACCCCCAAAATGTTAGCTATTATGACCTATATGTATAAGAAAAGTCGGTAACCTGATTATATTTTCTCAAGGAAATTATATTTTCTCAAGTCGGTAACCTAGTTATATTTTCTCAAGGAAATTGATGATTTTATTTAGAGTATATCTTATGTAGGCTACTTCTTTCCAATGGTAATTTCGAGTTTATTCTTGTAGAAGAAAGCTCAACAATAGTCTTCTATTGTAGTGTACTGTCAGAATGAAGAAATAATGTTCAGGAATGAGTTTTCAAAACACGGCATTGTCAGTTTAGCTAACATACCCTCTTTAACTAGTTCTTGGACCACTGGAGAAACTTGGCCTACTTACAATTAATTACTTAATGATTTCCATTAGTCTGACTTATTAATGTAACAGTTCTTTTTAAGAAGAAATAATTTTCAAAGTTATTAATGACTCTGGAAAGTTTTTTTTTAGTGTAATTCTAATGGTTTTTATTGGTTTTCTATTTCATTATGTTTACTCCTACCCCCAAAGCCTAAATTGAATATTTTTGCTCTCATATGAGAATTGTATTTATCATTTCTAAATCTAATTATTTGCCTGGTATAACACTTCTGAACTGTTTCTCTTGTGTGTATTAGGATTAGGTATTTTTTTCTGATTCGATGACATTTATGTGTATCTAGATTTACAAAGAATTTGAAATTAAAGTCTCAGTACATAGCATATGGTAAGTCTACTGATTTGTGAGCTGCTTTTCACAAATACATATGGTACCAATAATTTCTCATAATCAAGTCATACTCTGTATCCCAAAAAGGATTTTTTTGTAATGAAAAAGCACATCGTGTGATTTTTCTTATTTTCTTGAAAAATAAAGGTAAAAAGTAACATTATAATTAAAAATAGGAATAATGGATTCTCTTAACTAGACATGGCTGTTTGGTCACTTACTGTTCATGTAGACTGCCTCCCTAAAAAGCATTTTAACTCTGAACAACTTTGAAAGACATAGATCCATTTTAAAATATTGGGTATTCAAATAAGTTCATATTTAAAGAAGGCTTGAAAGTCAGAAAAATCAGAGAAAATACTCTTCTTTGCCCTTTAGTAACTGAATGAGAAATCTGTGTAAGTAGGAATATGTATTTTCTTTTTGGTTTTGTTTCCTCATAAGAGCGCTGTTCCAGAACAAGTATCTGGCTTCTCTGTGTTGAAGATATCAATGCTACAAAAGTTGAATTTTCTTAGAAAACTCTAAATTCCAAGTGCCCAATCCATGATAACTGGCTAATGGTTGTGTGTGCTTTTTTGCTAGCACATTGGAATGAGAGTAAATACATGAATTCTGTATATTGTAACATTAGCGATCACATACATCTTTCACTGTTTTATTTTCTGAATCTATGGTAAAGTCTTAGAGTGAGAACAGTAATAAATCTTTGAGTTTCTTAAACAGTGCTTTACTAGAAACACAATATGTTATGATCGTCATACATCAAACATCAGTTATTATTTGATTGCTTCTCTTGCTGCAAACTAATAATTTTAGTGAGTAATTTTGCTAAATTTAATTTTGATTAAAGACATTTTGTCATTTCTGATTCAGTTTCCAATTTGGAGTAGTTGTGCTTAAGTTAGATCTCATGTCATGTACTTTGCTGAGTTTGGGGCCACAAAAAGATATCTTGGCTGATTGGAAAAAGGTGAATTCAGTGTTTTTTTCTTTTAAGTCTTCGTTTCAGCAGTCTACCCATTGTTTCCTCTAGTGACTACTTCCATACAACCAGGCAAATGAATTCTACCTGCTGTACTCCTTGTTGATAGATTATCGGTCTCAGAGCCATAATCATAATCCATTTACCTTTCCTTGTAGCATCAGAGGCTCCTTGAAATGCTAGATACAGAGAAGGAACTGTTGAAAGAAAAAATAAAGGAAGCTTTGATTCAGCAATCTCAAGAACAGAAGGTAATACTTTAAGTTTGCTCAGAGTATAGAAAGAATGTGTTCTATTACCTCAAATAATTACCTCAAATAATACATTTATTGTCTACCCAACTGTCTTATCATTTACAGGAAATATTGGAAAAATGTTTGGAAGAAGAAAGGCAAAGAAATAAAGAGGCATTAGTATCTGCTGCAAAGGTATTTCTGTCTGTAATAATGGGTTTCTTTGTAAGTAAGTGGAATTTAAAAACTGACTTCATTAGTGGTATAGTCAATCTAAAAAAACTCTTGATTTCACTGTAATGAGGTTTTACTTTTTTGTGTAAAACCTCATTACAGTGAAATCAAGAGTTTTTTTCTCTCTTGTTTTTCCTGTTAAACTTAGTTATTATTATTAAATTTACATTACACAGGACTGCAATGACATTAAAATACTGCATATTTAGATTATTATTGTTAAAAGAGAATATATGTTGGGACACTAATGAGCACTTGGTATTTAATAGGTATCATCACAAATAATGGATGTGTATATATGTGAAATAGTCAAATTCTAGAAATAGGAGATGAAATCGGCATGTATTTTTGGTGTAGATAATATAGAAGGAGGCCAGTTTGGGAACCCTTGGAGTATGGCCTCAGAAACAACATGGAAAGTGGTACTATTTCTTTGGTATAAAGTTTGAGGTGCCTGTGGTATATTCAGATGACAAGGCAAAGAGGCAACTAAATCTACCTGGCAGCTCAGAGGAGAAAGGAATGACCTGCAGCTGCTAATATGGTTTGTTTCTTTTTTTTTTTTAGCAGACAGATGGTAATGGTTACCGTGGAAACTATTGTTATGTATAATCACCTCACAGGAGAGTATACTGTAACAAGTGGTACAAGGCATGAGCCCTGAAAGAACTCCAAAATTTAAAATCCAGGGAAAGAAGGAAGTTACAAAGAACTGAACAGAGTCAGCCATATAAGTAGAAATAAAAGCAGCATGCTGTTACGCAAACCAAGAAAAGGAAAACAGAAATAGTCAACTATGTAGAAGGTCACTTTGACATCAAGAAAAATAGGGATTTAAAAAAAAAACAAACAAACATGTTATTTGGATTTAACAAAATGGAAAGCATTGGTAAGCACAGTAAGAGAGTAGTTTCAGAGAAGAATTGTAGAGTAAAAGCGGAGTTCAGAAAATGGTAACTCACTTTGATAACCTGTCTCAAATTTGGCTAGCTGGAAGAAAGAGAAGAGTGTTAAGGGTGGGCATCAAAAGTGGGAGGACCATGGACTCTTCTGTATCCCAAAGTATGATGGTTTTCTTGAGAGAAATTCTTGTGTTTGAGTTGCAACCGAAGTCGACAGTTTTCATGGAAAACCGTTTTACTGAATAACAAGGGTTATGCAGACTTTAGTACTTGGCAGATGTTTTCTCCAAAGTAAACAGAGTGAGCCCAGCATCTCCAGAAAACTAACAGTTTTTGTTGCCAATGATAAAAGTTGAGCTTTAAAACAAAATTAGAATTTTGGAAAATTTGTATCTGCTTTCAGATACTTAAAAGACTTTTCTGATGAGATTGATGGTGATATTAACAAATGTGACCTTCATTTTTGTTATGATATGATGAAATGTGTCAACATCTAGAGGAGATGCATAATTTACTGAATCAATATTTTCCAAATAAAAATGCTTAAGAAATTCATGCATTGATAAAGGACTCATATAAAGTGCAAGAAAAGAAAATGTAGCAGAATACAAAAATTTAATTGCCACTATGTGATTTTCCTTATTGTGACTACCCTTTAGAACTATTCCTTGTAAGTTTGGTATGAAATCACCAATATCTACCAAAGATCTAAACTGGCT
This sequence comes from Ailuropoda melanoleuca, assembly GCF_002007445.2. Lineage (NCBI taxonomy): Eukaryota > Metazoa > Chordata > Mammalia > Carnivora > Ursidae > Ailuropoda > Ailuropoda melanoleuca. The sequence goes on from NC_048233.1 coordinate 26,010,189, forward strand.
ACTAGTACTCTTCCCTTTTCTACTGCATTATCAGTGTGAGACTGAGTTTTCCTTATGTACTTAAACCAAAAGCCATACTACAGATTTAATACAGAAGGTAGATATGAGAACCCAGCTGTCTTCTATTAAGTCAAATATTAAGAAGGTCCACAGATATTCTTCTCACTTCTTCATTTTGGAAAATATAGTTATTTTTCATTAAAGGTATTATTCATTAATATATAGTTCATTTAATATTAATATAAAATGATAATTTTTATTTTGTCTTGATTTGAGTTTCTAATACAGTAATCTTAATATGAATAACCAACAAAAAAAAGCTTTTTGAAGTACTCCATAATTTTTAAGAGTGTAGAGAGATTCTAAGACCAAATCATTTGAAAACTGCTACTTTAAGCTAAGGCTTAGTTTCTGTGAAGTTTATATGTACCTTGGAAATAATGTATGAATATTTGTACAAAAACAAGTAATTGATCTGATTTTACACCAGTTATTAAGTATGCATAAAAACAACAGTGTCTAAACCCTATAGAATTCAAGTTTTGTACCTTTTAGGTTAACCCAAGTCTGTCTTATTCAAGAACTTATGCAGTCAGTCATTCAGATATTTTCATTTGAGTCGTTATTTGTTTTGAAGCTTGAGAAAGAAGCAATGAAGGATGCAGTTTTAAAAGCCATAGAAGAAGAAAGGAAAAATTTGGAAAAAGCCCATGCTGAAGAAAGGGAGTTATGGAAGACTGAGCATGCAAAAGATCAAGAAAAAGTATCTCAGGCAATTCAAAAAGCTATACGAGAGCAAAGAAAAATAAGTCAGGTTAGTAAAATTAACTCTTTGTAAGGACTTTCTTTTTCCTTATTTTTCTCAAAATGAAGTTTCCCTATTATTATTTTATCTTAAAATCACCTTAGTGGACGTATCAGTGTTATTTTGCCTTTAATAATATTTTAAATGAATAATTTTTAATATATCAGTGTACTTCTGCTTTCTGATATTGAAAATCCGAACCTCTATCATTTTTTAAAAAGTCAAAATCCAAACTTACGTTTAGTTATTGCAACTACGTAAACCTCTGGTTTAATTTTTTTTTCTTTTTTCACAAATACATACACACGTAATCAATACGAAATAATAAATATAGGTAGAAAACAGTTTGATTCTATTAATTATGTCTAATTTATGTGTCTGTAGATCTGTAGTTGATACTGATAATTAACAGGACCTCACAGATAATCCCCGTGGTTTCATAAAAGGAAATACGTATCAACGAGTATGGCCTACATAAAAAATAACTTTTGTCTACTTATCTGAACAGTTAAAAACTACAGTACTTTCATTTTCCATAATTAAATTTGCATGGCTCTATTTTCCATGTTTTTAGTCTTTTTGTTACATAGGCAGTGAGATACCTGAATAAATCTTCCCTTAAACAGGTATAAAAGCAAAAAATAACATTTATAGAAGTCTTTGCTTTCCATGATCACAGTGTTATATATGCTACCATTGTTTATTCAACCACACATTATAAATGTAGCTAAAATGGCTAACATTTATGAAACAACCTAGAAGATTTTCTTATAATTCATTAGCTAATCTTAATGAAGCCCTAAAAAAGTCAGTGCTTTTAATATCCAGGATAAATATTATACACTTTTTTAAAAATGTCATTTAAATTTATTCTTTTTTTTTAAAGATTTTTTATTTATTTGATAGAGAGACAGCCAGCAGGAGAGGGAATACAAGCAGGGGGAGTGGGAGAGGAAGAAGCAGGTTCCCAGCAGAGCAGGGAGCCCGATGCAGGGCTTGATCCCAGGACCCTGGGATCACACCCTGAGCCGAAGGCAGATGCTTAATGACTGAGCCACCCAGGCGCCCCATAAAATATCATTTAAATTTATTCTTGAGCACATAGTTACTCATTTGTTATAAAAATTAAACAGATCTTTAGGTAGTATTTGTGGTAAGAAAGCAGTAGTGTAGTGACAGGTTTTATTCTTTTATTTCCTTGCTTTTTTCTATTAGAATGTAATGATTACATTCTAATTCTTCTGTTGTTAGTATCATCAAATACATATTGAGCACATATTGTATATAAGATGTTTAATTGTCAGTTTAGTTGGTTGGAATTCTATGCTAGTAAGGTCAAGATCTTTGGTTAAGTTCTGATTTGGGAGAGTTTACTTAAAACTTTTTGTGACCACAGACCACTCCTCTAACCTCACATAGATGTGGGCTATTAGTCACCATGAAATCGGGCAGGAGTGCATGCATAAATCAGCACATGTTCATCACTCAAACAGAAAAGTATATATCATAAAGGGTGTACTTCTCTGCTGGTTTGTCAGGAGCATTCTTGTCTATAGAAAACACTACAGTATATGATATACTTTAACATTTGTTTGCCACGGAGTACTGTGAAGATAATCCAACATGTCATGAGTAAATGCACTGTATTTATTTTCTTTCAAGTGTTTGCATATTTTAGGTGCATGTGAGAAAGAGAGAATGTGGGTGTGGTATGTGTGTATATGTGAATTTAACTGCTTTGTGGCTAAGAAAATTGAACAGAGTACATATATAGCAGAAAGAACAATGTGTCCAGTTAACTCTCAGGTTTTCACATGTGAGGTGGTAATGTCAAATGTTCAGTCTTCTTAAATAGCTTTCATTTTCATGTAGTTATAGTGAGAAACTACAACCAAACAGTTGTCATTGCATTCGCCCCTTACAGCTTCATAGTCCTAGTCTAGAAAATTGACAAACTACTTACTTCTCTTGGGAGCCATATGAAGTTCATATCTCTTTTGTTTATTTAGGCCAGTAGGGTAAGCAAACAAATTGACATGGTCAAACTTACTCTTAGTCTTTCACATTAGTGATTGAAGTGACTGCCTGGTATGTTCCAAGGACTGTACTTACTTCTGGTGATAGAGTAATAAGAAAAAAACCAAAAACTCGCCTGCCTTCTTGTGAAAAAGACTGACAGGACAGTATTAAAGGTATAACATAGTGAAATAGTGATCAGTGTCATGATTAAAATGAATCTGTATAAGGTCTGGAGAGCCAGGGAACCAATATATAAATAAGGTAGTCAGGAAAGGACTCTAAGGAGTCAGCATTTGAACTGAGGTCTGCATTGAAGTGAGGAGTTTACTTTGTGGATAGTTGGGAGAAGAATGTTTTAGGCAGAGGAATAACAAGTACAAAGGCTCTGCAGCAGAAAGATGACTGGTGTAATTAAAACTGTATGGTACTGTTACGGATACAGAACAGACAGACCAATGGATTAGGATGGAATACAGAAGGACATAAAATTTTCTGTAATTCACAGATCTATGAAGATGATGTTACAAATTAGGTAGGATAAGTTACTGTAGCAAATCATGGGTTTTAGTCTGAGTTGCCTGGAAGGGGACCCATACAGTCTGTGAATTTATGAAATTATGCAAAACTATGTATATGTGCAGATTTTTCTGCAGAAATGGTCCATAGTTTTTATTAGATTCTCAAAAGTATCTTACTAATTAACCCAGAAAAGATTGAAAATAATTGTAACTGGCTGCGCATTTCTTTCTGGGCTTCATACACTAAAATGAATTTCAGGTAGATTAAATATTTAAACTTGTAAATTTAATGTACCAAAAAGCAATTGGGCAAATATTGATATTCTCTAATTTGCAGACTAAAGATGTCTGCCAATTAGCTTCTCCATAAAGAGAATGATAACACTTGCAAAAATTGTCAAAATCAACTTTTTCAGAACTCTGGATATTAACCAAAGGTTTCAACAAGCCAAGGAGTATTTATTCAGCCAAAATAGTTAAAGCTCACTAAGAACAGCAAGCTTTGTAGATTTTTAACTTGCTTTTTACTCCCACCCCCTTCTCCGTGGTTCCATAGTAGCTTTAAAAAGTAGTAGCTTCACAACCATGGTAGCTATGAAAACCAGCAATGTAGAAGCCACTGGAAGGGGGCAGACTAAATTAGGAGCTCCACAAAAAAACCTGTCTCGAGGGAATTATTACTGGTTGACCTATCTGGTAGCTTCCCAGGAAGTCCCCATTTGGTTACAGCTTGCTTAGTGAGAAAGCCCTATCCTCATAATGTTTGTCAGAAACAATAAGTGGCAATTGTTTAACCTCTACCTGAGACAGTAATACCACTTGGTCAAACAAGAGCCTGGCCAGAAAACTTAGAAGGGAAATTTGGGAAATGTGATTATTATAGGTGGCTTTGAAAAGCTCTGACTTTTAAAAATAATCCTGGATTTCTTGAAGGTCATACACATGTACAAGATTGTGCATCTGCCCAAGAAAGACCTGAGAAGACCCTAATCTCTCACCACTGACTGACTTTGATTCTATTCAAGCAAAAAGTGAAGGCTAAGGCAGAGTGGTAAACTGGCAGTGTTAAAGGTGTAACGCAGCACACATACTCCCTTGGCGAATGATGGATCACTTATCTAATTCAAGGTATTTAAGGAATGCACTGTCTAATTATTTGCTGACCACTGAGCTAACCCAGCAGAGACCACAGTGGCTAAACGTGACAAGAAATACAGACTTTGCAGAATTAGGTCAGAGAAGTTTCTAGACAAATAACAGCAATAACAATAATGCCTGGGAGCTGAAGAGATCTGATCTCTAGAGTTGCTATATTATATTATTTTAATGTCCATTTTTGTCAATAGTAGGAGATATGCAAAGAAACAGGAAGGTATGGCTCATGTACAGGAAAACCAAAGCAGTCAGTGGAAGATATGTTGATGTTGGACTTAGCAAGGACAATTCTGCTATTACAAATATGTTAAAAGAATGAAAGGAGATCATTTCTCGAGATTTATAAGCCTCCTCAACTCATACATTATGTGTATGTACGCTCCTCAGAAACCAGCACTAGAAATTGTTAAAGAACTGCTCTGTTTTTTAAAGTGCCCCCCCTTGCTGTAAAAGCAAGATTACAGATACATGGGTGTATAGTTATTTTCCTTCCTACTACTACCTACACTCAGAGAGTACTTATCGTTTTTTGGATGGGAAAAGGCCCTAACCTCTTATCTTGTAGTTTATAATTCTCTTACACCATATATCAAATTCAAACACCTACTTATTTGACTGACCTTCCCACTGACCTGAGAACTTCGTGTCTCAATCATGTTTATGTTCTGGAGGCCCTAGCCTAATATGCAGCTTATAGAATGGGTTGCAGAAAACTAGTCATTGTCCTTAAATGTCAGGATCCAAACTTTCATACAATTAATTCAGGAAGATGACTTTTAAGACTTAATTGTTTTCATCCAAAATTCTCAAGTAAATATATAGACATCATTTCATGAATTAATCAATATTAATTCCATAGAAAGGCAAATTGGGAAAAATAATGAAGTACTACAGTTTGGTTTGTAAAAAAATTCCTTGAAGTTAATTAATTTTCCTAAATTACCTAAGTTGCAGCACCAGAAATATAATTTATAAATAGACATTACTTCTAGGCTACTAGTGTTAGGAATGTAAAATTTTGCCTATTGAACTTGTTCATACCCTTATAATCACAGGATTTTAATTGTGCGTTTTAGATTTCATTTAATGTTCTTGTTACTACTTTTAGGAAAATACCTGGAATATTAGATATTACAAAAGTTGACAGTTTTATTGTTTCTTTTAACATTAACAGAAAACAATAATAGTTCTCTATGTTTAAGTTTCACTTAACTGGCTTTATTCTCTATAAGTATTTTAGGTTGCTAGCTAAAAACCTATTTTTATGGAAGTTTTTCTTCAACTTTGGCTGTGGGAAATAGTAACAGTAGTAGTAGCAGTGGTGGTGGGGACGGCAATAACTCTGACACTATTGGCTCTCATTAAATTCGTAACTTAGAAGTACCAGGCAGTTTTCTCCTCATTTTTTCATGTGTTATCTCATTTAATACTCACAAGAGGCAGAAACGATTATCTCCATTTTTATAAATGTAGAAATTAAAGCTTAGGGAGATTATGTAACTTGCTCAAGGCCATAGTAACTCCTTAGAAGAGACAACAGGCTGTATTCAAAATCAGATGGCGTTACTGCAGAGGGCTTGCAACTCACCCCTACACTGTTCCCCCTCCCAATGTTCTCAGCGTAGCATAAGGCACACACTTATCTCATTGATCATTTAATGTATAGGTAATTTCAATAGCAAAAACTCAAAGGGCCTATTTTCATTTCTTTATTTATTCAGTAATATTTATTGAGTATCTACCATGCATCGGCTCTGTTGGAAGTTCTGGGCACAGAGCGTCAAAGAAGATAGACAAGGTTCCTCGGCACTCATGGAACTTACATTCAAGTTGAAAAAGACTTACAGCGTACAAGGCAACTCCATGTAGTGATATGGGGTGTGGAAGGGTTATGTGTTTGACTGAGAATGGGTGGTAGAGGTTTTATTTAGATAAGGAAATTAGGGAAGAAGCCAGACTCAAAAAATTTACATGTTAGGATTCTACTCGTACGAAATTTTGAAGAAGGCAAAACTGATTTAAGAGTAAAGAGATCAGTAGTTGTGAGGGGAGTACTTTTTGAAAGTGATAGAAATCTTTTAATCATAATCATGGTGATTACATTTGACAAAACTTAACCAAATTATATATTTTATAGTGATGAATCTTATTGTCTGTAAATACTACTTTAATAAAGCTGTTTTATTTTTTAAACAAATAACTACCAGAATAAATTCTTGGCTGGATGGCAATTTGAGATGGTGAAGAGGGTTGCGTTTCATAGGGATAAATAATGTAATTTGTGCATATTAAGTTTGAGGTGCCTATTCATAATCCTAGAGGAAATGTTGAGTAGCCAGCTAGAAATGTGTGTCCGGAGTTCAGGTGTATTGTCAGGACTAGAGATCAAAACTTGGGATTGATAACCATAGAGATGGTGTCAAAGCCAAGTACACGAAAAACAAAAATTTTCAGGATGGGCAGGACTCTACATGACATTCTCTCACCAAACTTAACCAACTTCTACCTAGAAAAAATATGACCACTTCAGATTAACTGTGTAACAGTGGAAATAGTCTCATACTTACGATGGTTGTATTTCAGATGATATTGTGAACGTGTTCAAGTCACTGGTACTTTCTGTTTCACACTGCTACCCAGATCAAGTGGCCAAAGCCTCATCTACGTTTTCTAGAAAGCTCAGGGTCATGCGTCTAAACAGCAGCTCCTGCCATCTTCTGCCCACCTCCTGTCTGATTTCAGATGTCAGCACTCATTCTGTGCCCTCGTTCGTTAGCAGCCGGTTGTGATTCATCCAGCCTGAAGAACTGATGGCCAGGGAAATACAAACTGAGTACGGACTGAAACGACTGATGTTATAAAAGCTTGGAAGCTATCTTTTTAATTCGAAGATTTAGGTCACTTCGTAGCCCTCAAATTTAATTAAAAGGATTCTGGAAATAAAACTTAGAATAATAGCAATTAGCATTTTTGTCCACTAAGTCACACTAGAAATAAGGAAAAGATGTGTGGCAAAGTGAAAAACAGTGTAAACTTAGGTAACTAAAATTACTCTGACAAAAGTAAGGAAGACAAACAGCTTTGGCTTTATAATTTACCTGTAGAGCTTCTCTGGGTTAATACTGACGTTAACTGAAGAGATAAATGTTAAACTGTGATAGAAAACACAATTCCTAAGGATTGGGGCACATATTGCTCCAAATTGATTTGAGAGATCATTTTGTTTGGCTTTCATTGTAAATTAAGACAGAGTGTGCATTGTAGATTTGTGCATTTTTTTTTCTGAAATATTCAGAAGAAAGTTGACTCTGACTTTTTTGGTTTTCATATTAAATTAATTCCGTGTCTCTTGAAAATCGTTGTTAACGAAAGGAAAGTACATTTGTTATTGACACCAAAATGGGCAAAAAGAAGAGAGTCATTAATTTTGCTGTTCTAGCAAAGTCCTGTAAAAGGACTCCAGGGCATACAGACACTTAAACTATGTCTGACGTTGGAAGCTCTTCATAATAGTTTATAACCACAGCCACTGTAATTTGGGGTTATGTTTCCCCCAAAGCCACAGACATTACAATCAGTGGTTAAATTTTCTTTAAGAAATTCAGCATTGCCACCTGACCCTTCTTTTAAAAAAGGAAATAGCATTTCTATTTTAGCTTAGCAGGCCAGATAATTTCACAACACTGAAATAATTTTTCTGTATTGACTTAAACTTAGTTTTGATTCATTAGTTTGGTTTAAAATTTTTATTTATAAAACTTTGATAGCCATCTAGTAATTAAAGGTAAAATCTTAATTACATTTTTGTCAAAATTATTGCACTTGGGGACAAGTAACAAATAGTGCATCAGTTACCTTCTCATCTCTCAAGACCTTTCCCTCCTGTCATGGTTCCTATTTTCATTCAGTGAGATAACTATCTACCAAGTTGCCTAGTCCAGACGACTGGAGATTTTCCTAAACTTTCCCTCTCTCATCCCCATTTTGATATCTTTTTAGTCATTAAAACCTTTCCATTTTACCTGATGTAATCCTTAAGCATGCGCACACCTCCGGCCTGCTTATCGCTGACTTCATTGCGGTTCTGATTGTTTACCTTGACCTCCTATATCTATTTCTTGGCTTCAGTTTTGTCCCCTTTCAATCTGGAATAAAAAGTGAATGAACTTTAAATTCTTCAGTGCCTCCTCTTAGCCTATAGGATAGCATTCAAGCTGCTGATCATGAACTATAAATCTTTCAGAACATGAAATATAAACTTTCAGTGACCTGGTCCCTACCTATTCAGTTCATCTTCTGCCATTCTACTGCACATTTCATGCTTTTAGTACCAAACTGTTGGTACGCATATCATATTATTTAATGGGATTGGGCCTTTAGTCATACGGTGCCCTCATCCTAGGATACCATCACTTTCCTAACTTGCAAAACCCACTCTTATTTAATAACTTAGCTTTTTTTTTTTTTACTCCAAAAAACTTCTTTTTACATTTCTTAGATTAAATCAAGTGTTCTTTCTTCTTCTTTGGCATTCAGTATATAACTATACCATTGCCCGGAAGTATTATATTTGAAGGATCTGTTTCTCTGTTTTCTCCACTAGATTTAAGTACTGCAAAAATAGGAGCTGAGTCTTGAAAACTGCAGTAGGTTATAGATGATACAGGACCAGCACTGTTTTAAGGAGACACATTAATCTTTAAAAAATGCACTTGATCTCCGTCAACACAGTTTGGCTCTTTCAGAGTTTCGGTTGCTTTTAAGTGGTACATTTTACCAAAAGTAGCATCACCAAAAATAGTACTTTGGGTGTTATCATTCATTAAAAACATATATTAATCAGATTGTCTGTTGGGTGCCAAACTGAGTATAGATTTGCAGTAAGGTGATGAGTGGATGCATGAGTCCAAATAGAATTTTTAGGTAAAGTAGTATACTCTCTTTCACTGGTCTGATGGAAGCATCACATTCATTTCCATATCCATGTTTTAAGAGAGATATTTCCAAATCCGAAGGGGATCATCTCAAACATTTATTGGTGTCTCCTCAGCACCTGTTTCTCTCTTCCCAAAGTGATACTTTATATCTCTTAGCCATGTAGTTTAGGTGAGATTTAACCTACTTTCTCGTTTAGGCATAAACCCTTCTTTATTCAGGCTAATAACGATTATGTCCTACCCCTATGTTAGCAGGTTCTAAGAATTCACACATTTTCTGAGTCAAGGCTATAAGGTTCCATTTTGGAATTTGCCTCCTCAGGTACATAAACACTGTTATTCACAGTAAGAAAATGGGAAAATCCTCGGAACTGTTAATAACCGTCTTGGGGCCATATGTGTAGAACTTTTGTGAAAATGGATCCTAAACCAAAGGCAGAGCTAAGAACTGGAGATGGAGATATTTGCATCCTTGATCACATTGCTTGAATCCTACTGGAAGCTTACCCTTAGTTCTTTCATGTTCTTTCATGTGAGGCTACAGATTCTTTTTTATTTTTATTTTTTTTTAAAGATTTTTTTTAATGTATTTATTCGACAGAGATAGAGACAGCCAGCGAGAGAGGGAACACAAGCAGGGGGAGTGGGAGAGGAAGAAGCAGGCTCATAGAGGAAGAGCCTGATGTGGGGCTCGATCCCATAACGCCGGGATCACGCCCTGAGCCGAAGGCAGACGCTTAACCGCTGTGCCACCCAGGCGCCCCTACAGATTCTTTTTTAAGTCAGTTTGTGAATTTTCTGTTACCCGTGATCAAAAGAATAATTTATTATGAAAATAAATATGCTAAGAAGTAGGTGGGGTTAGATGTGAATCCTAGCTTGTATTGACATAACCTTGACCACTTTTTAAAAATGTATGAGGCTCCATTTTCAGATCTGTAAAGTGGGATTAATGATACCTGCTTTACAGAGTTGTTGTGAAGCCCTTGGAAAAGTTTTAAAATGAAAACTGAGATTTGTGAAACAACTTTAGAAACTATAAATGTAAAAAAGTATTGTGGGCAGACCAGTAACAAAGCAGGAAACATTGTCAGAACTGTAGAAAGAATTGGAGTATTCAGAGAAAAGAAAAATAAAAGATATGGTAGCATTCTTCACCTATTTGAAGGACTGTCATAAAATGAGGGCTTTTTTCTATTTAATTGAGGGGGGCATGTTAGAAGAAGTAGGTAAAAAAATTAGCTCAGTGCAATATAAAGCTATCAAATCCAAGTTATCTATCAAAAAAAGGTATCATTTTTATCCAGGATTGTGAAGATTGGAGTAGGTGGAAGACTGAAAGATGTATGTATTGAAAATATAATTTCTACTGTCATTTTTTTGGTTTAGGGATCTCAGTTTCTGTTTTTGTTTCATTATAGGTACACGGCAGTTTCCAACTCCACAGATTTATAACTAGTTACTAACATTCCAAAAATCGGCCATTCTTACAGTCATTGAAAATGCCCTCTTAGAAATAATTACTGTAAAACCCCTTTTACAGTATTTATATTGCAGTTTTTTAAACATGTAACTTAAGTATATAGCTGTGCATACCTGCCTCTCAAACTGGTTCTGGGGATGAAATGGAAATACACATCACTGTTTTGTTAACTTTAAACACCAGATTATCACTGCTTTTGTAATTTTAGTTTAGTACTTTCTATATTATATTTTGCTTAACTCTGCTGTGTCTTTCACACAGATCTCTGTTAGGTCCCAGAATCTCTAATTTTAAGTGTCATTACTGAGTTTTATTGACCCAGCTGAAATTCATTTGCTTACTTAGTGTAGTGTCTGGAGCATAGTATGTGGTGGTGGTGCGCAGATGGCTGCTGGTGTTTTGATATGTTAGTATTACTATTATTATCATTATTATTACAACCATCTTAACCACCTTTGTCATTTTAACGCCTAGCAGAGTGCTAAGAATAATAAGCAATGAGTAAATGGATGTTTCATGTGATTACGTAAGGCAGTAGTTTCCAAACTGCACCGAGCTGCCCTGGGATGCTCAGTGAACTTACAAGGGTGCTGCAGGATATTTTAAATATTAGAGGGCAAGGCACAGATACTTAGGATCTTTCGGAAACCAGGTAAACTACTAGGTTGAGAATACTAATTTGTCTTCCATTCCTTTCTAGTACATCATATCATAGTGAAGTTAGGTTTGGGGGTTGCTGTGATAAAAAGCAGGTACCATGCAGATATCCACGTGGAACAGGAAATGAGAGTGTCACTGTCTGATCTTGTGCCAAGATTTAAGGAGCTACGCAATTCTTGCTAAGTACAGAATTCTCATTAATAAGTAATTTAGGTTAAAGATGAAATTAAAGTAGTTGTATTTCAATTTTTGTGTATCATCTTTCCAAATGGCTGCTATGTTATGACCTAACTAGTTAGTAAATGAAGCAATTAGGTATTTCTTTTGGCCTGGAGGGCACCATAGAAAAATTATTGAGGCTGTGAACTGAGAAAGTTTGGGAAGCTTTAGCCTAGAGTGTACCCACCATACAGGTGCTCTGGGGAACACAAATATAAGTTAAAATCCCTACCCTTCAGTAGATTTTCTTGGCATTGGGGAAACAAATTCACTTATTTATCGAAGATGAATTATGCATCTATACTCTGTACCAGATACTGTATTAGAGTTCTAGTCATAAAGAATATGAACTGTAATAAATATAATCCCTGATTTCAAAGAGATCTCAACTTGGTAAGATAAGTAAAGCAGTTATACAACTGTGAGCTATGGAGTGCTTTGAGATATAAAACATAGGGTACTCTTTGAGTACATACAAGGGGTGCTAAACTCACCACCCTGTGAGAAGATGCTGAAGGTCTAAGCATTTTAGGGAAGGCTACAGATGACGATGCTCAAACTGAGTTGTGCAGAAGGAGTACATTTGATCATCACAGGAGGAGCCTAAGGGGACATGACTTCAACCAGAGAGAGCATGACATATCCAGGGAACTGCATAGCAAATACTTGCATGACAAGTGGTAGTTTTTGCAGAGATTACAAACCTGAATGAAACTTGGCCATTATGTTCAGGAACCTTACAGTGAACTAGGGAATGTGTCAAATGAATAAATTGCTCCAGTGTGAGAAAGAATGATCTAGATGACAAAGCATATCGGGCTGAGGCATTTGATAGAAATTGTAATAGTGGTTATCTCTGGTGGGCAAAAGCATGAGAGAACTTTCTGTAGTATATAGGTGTTCTTTATCTTGATCTGGGTAGTAGATGAATGGGTGTATATGTATGTGAAAATCCATTGAGCTGTACATACTTAAGGTTTATGCATTTTAATATGTGTAAATTTTTTTAAAGCTAAACACAAAGGAAAAATAATATAGTCATTATTAAAATATTTACTTAAAATTGTGAGAAACATCTAAGTGATTCTTCAAAGGAAAATCATAGTCTTAAATACATATATTAGAAAATAGAAAAGACTGGAAAAGAATGGGCTAACACCCAATTTACTAATACAGTTCGAAAAGAAAGAATAGGATAATCCAAAGAAAATAGAAAGAAATAATAAAGTTTATGACAAATTTATAGCGTAAATTGGAAGGTTTCAAAATATTATCATTTCTTAAAAGACATAAAATTCACAAACCTTTGACAAGATTGATAAAGATGTTATTAATAAACATTGTTGGAGGATGAATAAAGTGGCCTAAAATAGATGCAATACAAATTTTAAACATGATACAAGCAGTATAAATGACTTACTACCAGTCAGGTGTAAAGCTTAGATGAGATGAAACTTATCAAGAAAATTATAAATTCCAGAGTTGGAGCAAGAAGAATTAGAAATGCAGAACAATTCTATGGCTATAGAAGAAACTAGAGTCTAAAACTATTCATGTATCTCTAAAAATAAATGTAGATACATACTCTTTTCCAGTGGATGAAACTTAATTCACCTCTTCTTGAGCATTGGCTGGACTTAATTGTTCAAGTCTAATTGAATAAATTATAGAAAGGGAAAAAAATGTTAATTTTATAGCCAGAGAAACCTGGCAGATACCATGTTAACCAAATGATCAAGGTTAACACAGCCAGCGATAAATTATGTTTAAGGCCATATTCCCCTGATACAATATAATGAGAAGCATGCTTCATCTCTATGGTATTCTTCCCCCAAATCATAACCCCAGTCTAATCATGATAAAAAAGAGATAAATCCAGATTTCTTTAAAATACCTGAAAAGTGCCCTTCAAAAGTGTCAATGTCCTAAAGGAAAGACTGCGAAACTGTCAGAAATTAGAGGAGACTAATGAGATACGGTGTCTAAATGCAACATTTTACTCTGGATTAATCCTGGTACAGAAGAAAGACATTAGTGGAAAAGCTGGTGAAATACAAATAAAATCTGTAATCTATTTATTCTTATTGTCTGATGTTGATTTCTTACCTTGATGAATGTACCATAATTGTGTAAGTTGTTACTGTTAGGAGAAGTTGGATGAAATGCGTATGAGAACTCTTTTTTTTTATGTTCAGTCAGCCACTGTATAGTACGTCATTAGTTACATATAACACCCAGTGCCCATCACAACATGAGAACTCTTGAGCTACCTTTGCAAGTTTCTGTAAATCTAAAATCATCTCAAAATAAAAAGTTTAATACCTTTTTCCTAACACATATCTTGTTAAAAAGAGCAGACAGAATACTTGTTTTTATCCACTCCTTTCTAACACTCCACTGAAATAAAAACTCTAGTGAAATGGAACCCTACACTACAAACTGAGAAGGTCAATATATATCGTAGAAAGTCCTAAAGGCTTACTTGTTTGTTGGACTGGAAATTTCTGGAGGTGGGAATGAGGGTAAGGACTCAACTAGAAGGAAAGTTGGAGAGTCTATTTAATAAGCCCCCACGCATTTCTTCCACTTCTGAAAGAAAACTGGGGTTAATTCTCTGGAAAAAAATAAAATAAAATGTAGGCTCTCTAGACCAGGGATCACCAAAGCAAAGTGGACATGGGGTTGGGAGGAGAGCAAGGTGAAAAGTTTCATGCTGCTTATGGAGAACCTTAGCCATTTTTCCTACCCCAGCTCTCAGAATACTGACAACCACACAGGAAATTGGAAGATTCTTTTCTGAGGAATTTAGACAGCCCAAGATAAAAGACCTAAATATATTGGTATCAGAAATTGCCCCAAGGAAACAACCCAGCCAGATTACTCTGCTATTAAGATCAGAGTCCATAAACCACAACTGCAAGCGCAGAGATGTTACTCAGCATTTTAGTGCTCTCCTCTTTAAACATGAGCAAATAGTCAAGTATGAACAGATAACTTCCATGAAAAAACATTCTGTAAAGTGTGGAAAGTTAAAAAAAAAAAAAACTATCGTTAAGGTTCTTAAAGGTAAGAGAAGGTTTAATGTTATGAAACAGAAGAGGATGCTATTTTTCAGTCAAATAAAAGATTAGAAATCTAAAATATAGTAGAAAGTTAAGGAAAAAAAAGAAGTTGTAGAAGTCTTCCAGAGACGAGGGTGTAAAAATACAAAGACAAACAAACACAAAACAGAACGTAGGACGGAAAAGAGTTGAAAATTAGCCAATCAGTTTAGGAGGTTCACGGGCTGAATCAGAGGATTCTTGAAAAACAGAAAATACAATGCAAGAAATAACATAGTTTTCATATTATTATTATTAAAGCAAATCTTCCAAATTGAAGGACATGAATTTCTAGATTGTAAGACCTGAGTTTCTAGATAGACCTATAATTAGGTTTGTCATGAAATTTTTAAGAAATGAGGATAAAGAACATTTGCAAAAGTTCTTATAGAAGGAAAACCTTACGTCATTGAGGAGGCATCAGAATGTAATCAGACTTCTCAAAAATCTTTAAAACTACAGAAATTTCCAAGCTAGAAATCCACACTTAGCCAATTATAAATTAAGTGTGAGGGTAGAATAAAGTCATTTTTCAGACAAAGGAAATACCAAACTTTTATTTCCCGTGTACCTTTTCTCAGGAAACTCCTGCAGGAGGTGCTCTGTCAAAACATGGGGCGCCTGGGTGGCACAGCGGTTAAGCATCTGCCTTTGGGTCAGGGCATGATCCCGGAGTTCTGAGATCGAGCCCCACATCAGGCTCCTCCGCTGGGAGCCTGCTTCTTCCTCTCCCACTCCCCCTGCTCGTGTTCCCTCTCTCGCTGGCTCTCTCTCTCTGTCAAATAAATAAAATCTTTAAAAACAAACAAACAAACAAAAAAACGGTGTAAACCAAGAAAGAAGAATTCAATGGTATCAAGAAAGCTGGAGTTACAGTTTAAGAGAGATATAGTGAATTTCCAGAAATATACCAGAGGGAGATCCAGAATACACAGTTATGTAACAGACTTAGAGAACAACCAATCCAGTTTGGAGATATGTCCACGAGATATGTCTCCAAGAAGATAAACATAACAGAAGGCCTGATATCTTTGAATATAGTAAGAAGATGATATTTAGACAATTAGATAAGAATTTGGGAATCAATTCATAATGCTTATTTGCTCAGGCCAATATAATGTGGCTACAGTAATATAGGACCGTCAGAAGATATTTTCCCTCTTTCTTTGGCAACTCTGTCCAGATGCTAGGTAAAAATCTCTGAGCTAGGCTGCTGGAGAATGGGAGACCACAGGAAGGAGAAACAAGCCTTCCCACCTGAGGCCACCCTGTAGTGACAGCCACATCAGCCCCAACAGTTGATTTCACATATGTGGAAGATCCCAGCCAAGATTAAAAGAATTGTCCAGCTGAGCCCAGCCCAGATGGTCAGCTTGCAGAAGCATGACCTAAATCAGGGATCAGCAAGCTTTTGCTATAGAGGATCATATAGTAATAATTTTAGGATTTATGGGACAATAGGCTCAATCAAGAATATTCTTGCTTACATAACAAGAGAAGAAAAACCTCACAATTTTACTGATGAAATTCAAAATATAATAATTATTTATTTTAGAGCACATGAGTGGGGGGGCAGAGGGAGAGAATCTCAAGCAGACTCCCCACTGAGCACGGAGCTTGACACAGGGCTTGATCTCAGGACCCTGAGATCATGACCTTGAGCCAAAACTAAGAAACACTTAACCAACTGAGCCATCCAGGTGCCCCAATAATATTTTTTAATAATAAATCTAGTGACAATAGAATTCTCTTTGGGGAAGATAACATTTTGCTTAATGTGGCTCAAAGTTAGATATCCCTATTATGAAAAATGCTTGCAAAACTCATTAATGCTGATATGGGATTCTACATATTTCATCTTTAAAAATGCCTAATGCAGGTAGATACTATCAAATACTGGTATCAGTCAGTGAGCATATGATTTTAATTGAGCATATTCATTACTTGAGAAACATTTATAGAATTAGGTTATTCTATTAATATTTTACATTTAGCGTATCATTACAGTGTAGATTTAATTATTTCCAATTGAAAGTTAGGTGAAAGTTTCTCAACTGCACAGTAAATAGATTTTGAAATGACATTTTATTTGCATTTGCATCAATGCCTGAAAAGCATTGATGGAACTGTAGTTTAAACTCACAAATTTGTGTAGGAATGGATGTCTCACTTTTTTCAGCTGTAAGGCAGCTTGACTTGACTCATGATTCAAAAGCTCATTTTCTAAGGTACATTCTCACAACCAGGTGCAACATCTTAAATAATATATAATTATGAAATATGCATACATTGTATATAAAAAAAACACACAGTTGCCCCAGAGAATTTCTGATTCTATGGTTTATAGCCCACAAACCAGAATGAGTTGATTGCTGAAATTTGTTCCGTAAATAATTTAACTGTGTTTTATAATCCTTAACTAAATTACACTGCAAAAAAACAGACAACCACAGATCATTTATTAGTTCATGATCCTATGATTACTGAAATGTATGGTAGGTTAATGGATACTGAAACATAACTATACTTCTAAGCAATAAGGAGAAATTAAAAATCTTTTTTTTTTAAGATTTTATTTATTTATTTGACAGAGATAGAGACAGCCAGCGAGAGAGGGAACACAAGCAGAAGGAGTGGGAGAGGAAGAAGCAGGCTTATAGCAGAGGAGCCTAATGTGGGGCTCCATCCCATAACGCCGGGATCACGCCCTGAGCCGAAGGCAGACGCTTAACCGCTGTGCTACCCAGGCGCCCCTGAGAAATTAAAAATCTAAAATAAAATGTTGCATAAGCTTTTAGCCCTAAGTGATAGTCATCATGACGTGTTTAATTGTTATAGTATAGAAACTGATTCCAATCATTCGGTTTTTTAAGAAATTAGTATAATAGAACTCTTCCACATTTAAAAACTAGCTGTATGATCTTTTGGGTATGATTTCTTACATAGATCTTATTTTTTATTGTCTGTATTTTAAATAAAAATATTTAAGATTTGATGAGAAACTTAACTGATATATTTTGGTAAATCATAACATATATGCAAATGGATGTTTTTCCTTCCAGACTGTTTACCTTACAGCAGTGGTTCTCAGCTGGTGGCAATCTAGTGAGTAGATGCCAGATACGCTGCTTACCCCAGCACATTCCCCCCACAACTCCCAGCGAAGAATTGTCGATAATGCTGAGGCTGAGAAACCTGCCTTAGAGAATATACCATGTTCCAATGTTGTAACCATCACTAAAATATTCTGGAAAATACTCGTTATAATCACCTATTTGAATATACTCATTGGTGGCAAATCTTCATTCCTTGTGAGGTATATTTTATTTTAGACTAATTCTCATGTCTCATAGGGAATTCAACAAAACATCCAGGCAGATATTCACAGGCACTTTGCATACATGCACATAAAATTCACTAATTTTTTCCAACTAAGTCAGCATTTGGTCTGACTAGAAAGTGGATGGCTTAAACTTTACTTTTTGTATTATATTCAAAGGAATTTATTTATTGGCAAGTATTTTTTAAGGATGGATTTCACAACTTCAACTGTCATCTAATTCCCAACTGGAGAGGAGAGTTGAATTAAGAAACTTTTTTTGAAAATGGTTCTTTATCAGCTCAAAAAGCAAAGAGGATCCTCAAAAATGTGGATTGAGCAGATAATAAACTCTCAGCCCCCCAAAATCCAATGGAAGAACAGATTAGCTAATTCTTCATGTTTTTTCTGCACATATCCCTTTTATTTAAATTGAGGTTTTGCCTGGTCACATTTACTGATAGAACCCTTGCTACTTAGAAATTCTGGTTGATATTTAATGTGACATGGATTTGTCTTTTACATTCAAATAATCCAGGTCTGCAGTTCTTATCTGCAGTTCTAAAATTTCAAAAGCTCTGAAAGCTAAGGATTTTATAACCCAACTGTTGGCAAAACTTGACCTGAGCTGATGTGAAGCTTTTTATACTTTTAATTTACCCACATAGTGTGAATGTTCATACTCTCTACTATAGAACTATCGATGTGTTGTATTTCAGGGGGCTTAGTAAGATTTTTTACCTTTCCAAAATATGAAAAATTTTAAATTTCAAATTAGTGTGAAACCAGCAAGAATTGTAATAGTAGATGATGTTATTTTAAATAATTTTATTTGTTCTTATTTTTGTCTTTGAACATTTATCATGGGTTTTCAAATCTTTCCAAATAATTAAGGAAACAACTTAGTACTCTATTATTTTATCAGTGGAACTAAAGCTTATTGTATTCAGTGATTGAAGATAAAATGGTAACATTTTCAAAGTTACTGCCATTATAGGGATTTGCAGATGTGTGACTTCATTTTCTATTTTAAGAAAGGAATCCAAAAAATAATGAGCATACTAGTATTGAAGTGGAAAGAGGTGATATGATCAGGCAGATGATAAAAGATCGTATGTACGCTGCTAATATTTCTATGAAACATGCTGAATATCACATAATAATCTTTTTAAGATACAGAATAAAATTAGATGTCATTCTTTCCCTAATAAGCAAAGGCTTTAAAAACTAATGAGACTAAATGTAATCAAGGATATAAGAAAACAGCCATTTCCATGGACTGCTTATTGAAAAAAAAATATGTACAAAGGTCAGAAGCTACAAGAGAACTCGAAAATTATATCCTTTGTCCAAAATGATTCTACTTCTTGAATTCATCTTACAGAAATAACTAACATGCATCACAAAAAACATTATATGGATGCTCATCACTGCTTTATTTTATTAAAAACCACCATAATACACATGAATAAGGATTGATAAATTCTTACATATCCCTGCAAGGAATATAAATCATATTATGAAGGACTGTATAATGGGTTAAAGTATTCAAAATATATTTTAAGTGTAAAATGACAGTTAGAAAGTATTATGTACAGTTCGAGCCCCACCTTCTTTATACCCAGGTGTGAAGATGTGTGTATATTGTTTTGTTCTCATAATTTTCTGTATTTTCAAATTTTCTACAGTACATATATTTACAATAGGAAATTCTTAATATTATTTCATATTTCCTGGGTTATATACACATATCTAAAATTAATTGGGGAAAAAAACAGACAAAAACAGGTATACACTACAAAGCGAAGAGTCCTCAAGACTAACAAAGTGAAGCAAATGCTCCCGCAAAATTTCAAGGCATTTTCTAACTGATCGCCTGTAAAAGAAGGATGCTACCTATATAGATAAGTGCAAGTTAGAGAAGTTTATTTTATGGCATTTATCCAATCCATGATATGCTATTTTAGCAGAAAATGCACTTTCTGTAAAGTGTTGTATTTGTTTTTCAGAATTTTTTTTTTGTTTTTCAGCCTTTTTTCTCATCTGAAATTCTGAAATCTCCAAGGTACTTGATTAAAATTTCAGTAAAATAGGAAGTAGCACTTTTCTCCCCAGATTCCTCATTTCAAATATTAGCACACAGGGTGGAATTTTTACCTCTTATTCATGGTGTCCAGCTCTTAACATCTTAACCTGGCAGAAGGACCAAACTAGCTGTAAATCTTCACCCAGACCACACTTGATTACTGTATGATGGGAAAATTAAACGTGAATAAAACAGCTAGACCATTAGGGTGTTCTTGGAAGAATAAACACAAGTTGGAAGTCTTCTGTGGATAGTGCAAAGTACAGGAAGGCAATCAATCATGTAAACATCAAATGAAAGGTTGGTAAGGAAGCCATTGGAGTCTGTCAGGCGCTCCCTGCAGTAAATGGCTTATTCCATTTCTTTTCCCTTTCCCTCAGTTTAGAAAAATGAATTCTGTGGAATCTCCAACATCCTAAAAGATTTTGCAAATTCTTATTCCTGTTTAAAGATACACTTTGAATGGAATGAGCTCAACCCATCGCAGAGGAGTTTTAGTGTATATGAAATGGACACAAACATGTCATAGTGTATACCTCCCTGACTTTTTCCCTTCCTTCCACAAACAGGAAACTGTTAAGGCAGCAATAATAGAAGAGCAGAAGCGAAGTGAAAAGGCTGTGGAAGAGGCAGTGAAGAGAACAAGAGATGAATTGATAGAGTATGTAAAAGAACAGAAAAGAGTAAGTATCCCTCGAAGGGCTTTACTTTGTGCTTCCATAAACTGAAACATTGGCTTTCATACAATAACATGACATTTTAAAATATTTAAAATGTCCTTTGTCATCTAATTTAAGAATCTCCAAGATTCTTTTTCTGATATAATTATATATTCTGATAGTTCTATCTTTAAACGTAAATTCCATCTGTCAACAAAAAGCAACACTGAATAACTTCTTGCTAAACTCCTAGAAATGACCTATAGCATATCCAACTTAATTACCTCATGAAGAAAGTAGGCAGTTTTAGATTTTTAGTTTTTTTTTGCCATAAGTTTGTTAATTTCTTACACTAGTTGTTGAAATTTACATACATCCTTTAGGCCTTCTGACTGTGTTAACACCACTCTGGTTCTAGTAGACTTATACAGTTAGCAAGTTAAGGTTCTTCTGTCATAGTTCCATTTCAGAAACATAATTCAGAATATGCTTCAAAGAATTCAAAATACATATTGAAGCCTTACAAAATAAATGCCACTTCAGTGCATTGTGGTCTTATTAAAGTGTGAGTTTGAGCAGTGGCTGAAAAGAATGGGTCAAACTTAATTTGTAGTCTTTTCAACAGATCTTTAGTCTTAAGTAATAACTTAAGATAAGAAACACATAAGATGTTTAATGGAATCTCTGTAATAAGTATATTCTAATATAGTACATAATAAGTTATATAATAAATTTTCTTATACACGGTGTTTTATGTCTTATTTGTATGTTTGGTATAACATATTGTATATTATAAAAGGAATATATTTAAGGATTATATACTATATAATATTAGGTATAAATATGTAATATAAACATTATATAACATCTACCATGTGTGTTATGTAATATAACATATCATAAAAGTATAAATAAAGCATAAAACAGTGTGTTTATGAGGAAATTTGACACATGATATCTAAACTTAATTGGTGGTCAAATAGCAAAATAAATAGAAAATGTAAGATTACCCTTCAGTTGGCAGTTAAGTAAAGGCTATGAGTACAGTAAAAGCATATGACACCAGCTTAATTCCACACTCTTAATTTGAAGTCAAATTTGATATGATAAAAAGAAAATTCTCACCCCTCAGTAGCGACCATTAGGTTTCAGCAAAGGAGAATTTGTCAGCAGAGTAAAAATTGCTAATTAAGCTTTCCAGGTGAATTATGCATTCATAGAAGCATTTTGTGTGGGATTAAATTTTTGTGCATGTTATGCAGGTGTTTTTAAAAGCAGTTTCACCCAAGTAAATTCCTGATAGGTGCCTAACCTTCTGAAGAAAAATTCTGAGCCAAAAATAGTCAATTAACTTTTTAGGAAGTGATATAGTCTCAGAAAACTGCTATTTCCATATGTATCCCCAAAATGCCTATTTTCAATAATCTGGTTTAAAAATACTCATGCAGCAAAGGAATTATAGATGTTTTCCACATATGTACAGCAATTGCAGTAATGAAAGAATGTAGACTTCAAATAAATTCAAGGTGTCTTGTGCGTGTATCCTTTTCTATCAGGCTTTCTTAATAATATAGAACCAATCTTTACTTGAGCTCTAAATCTGAACAAGAGATTATAGAACAAAGCAAACCCATACATCACATTATTTTAGATTAGTATTTTTTTGTCAAAATGGAAGATTTTTCTTAAAAAAATTCAAAATTCTATTGCTTTCCCATCAAAAGGAATCATGTGGCTGCCATAAGAAATGTTTAAGATGAGAGCAAGAAATGCCCTTCTAGGAGTTTTCCGGTCCCTATGTGAGCAAATTAACCCTTGAAGAGGATTGACAATGAACTCTGCCAATTAATCTGTGTGTTCTTACAAATCCTATTAAAGAATTAGTATTCATTTTTATTAGGTAAACCAGTTCTCACATGTAGAAACATTCTTTAAATAACAGCAACAAAATCAGGACATTTGATTCTATTTGCACCGAAGTTCCACTTCTTTATGCTTTTTCCTGTATATGGTAAGGGGAATAAATGTAATACCTACCTTACAGAATTGTCACTAACAATAAACATGTAATAAAATAGAACAGCTAAAGTAAGGACTCAACAATATGTGCTATGATTTTTATCATTTTCCTGCATTGTTAGGGGAAAAAACCCAGAAACTTCTCCTAGCATTATTTTTTTTTTTTGCTAATGAAAAATGTGCTTTTCAGATTAATATTTGACATTCTCTTTTTTCTGAAGTTTACAGTGTGATTCTAAAAGTTATTCCACTCGTTATTAGATTCACAGAAGATTAGAACTGATTTAATCAGTAGACTAGTAGGAAGTTTATTACTTCCACTTGGGGATTTGGGAGTTATTTTTATAACACATTGTGGAATACTTTTAATATTTGAATGTTTCCATCTCTTCAAACAGAAAAACTATAAAAAAGAAAAATGGATAAAATATCTGAAATGGAGTACCAACTAATTACTAGACCTCTTTTTATATAACTTTTTAAAAATTTAGATTCTCTATACTCTTCTTCTTTCCAAAACTAGATTTCAGTATTTCAAGTTAATTTGAATGAATATCTTTGGGCTTGGAAATTTTTCACAAAAAATAAGATATCTCATAGCTTATAAAGTCATAGAAGAAACAAAAGTTTTTTAGCAAATTCATAATCTTCTTCTTGTCTCTTTCCAAAAGACTAAATTAGGGCAACTCATCTCTACTTCTTCCTTTGTAAGATGGATTTCTATTTGCATCAGAGAAGAACACTTTTCCAGAACAAAAATTTTCCTTTCTCCTCTCCAGCTTTTTTTAACTAGAGAGTCAATTTGAGATTTTTAGCATTAGACACCTCAAAAGCCCTATAGACCTTAGTTCCAACTGGGCTTACAGTCCAGCCTGTGAAGTAATCTTCCTCTTTTGAAGTTTTCAGAAATCTTTGAAGAAGAAATCTAATGTTGTGTTAGTTCCTGTCTTTATATGTCTTTTGTCCCAAACAATTTTTCCTTTGACATCATCTTACCCTTACCAAATTCACTAAAAGGCTGAAATGAAGACTGTTTTCCCTACATCTTTCCCTTTAGTCTTTTACTTTTAAAAGATAGGGAACCACAGAATGAAAAATCCAAATGCTTAACTTTTCAAATAACTTATAACTTGTCCTACAGGATAAAATGCAGTAGAATCACATATCACCAGAGTGAATAACGTTGCTTTTTCTGTGTGTCTGCAGTCAACAAGTTTTTAATCAGTTATCCAATCCTTTTAAGTATTACTATTCTACCATGAATTAAAATTAAAATTGTAGAAGAATTAAAATTATACTGAGAAAATGTTTTACTTTTAAATGCCATTTCAGTTTTTCTTAAATCAATAGAGATATCATCAAATTTTATAAATACTATTCAGCTGGTCTAAACACCTTCAGTAGGACAAAGGGGCTACCTATACATGTGCTAATTAACTGAATTGTAATTTACACTGAAATTGCATACTAAATTATTTACTAAGTTGGATACATAGTACTCCTATTGTTAGTCCAAGTCATAATAATAACCAACAATTAGTATGGAACCAAAATATCCAAACAAAGAGAGCTTTCTAAATGATCAATCAGAAAAATAATTCAAATTAATAATGGGTCTGTTCCAGTGATAAAAATGATTTTCTTTTAAGTATTCTAAGTAATAGGGACTTTTTAATCTTCTGTAAAAATCTATCTTGTTAAGCCCAGAAGAAATAATTATTATATTGAATTCACGGTTAGCATGGAATTGAAAAGTTGCTGTTTTGTGGCCTCAACTCTTATAAATTTTCCATTAGTCAATAAAAATTTGTTTTTTTTAAAGATTTATTTATTTATTTATTTGAGAGAGAGAGAGCGAGCATGCATAAGCACAAAGGGAGGGGCAGAGGGAGTGAGAGAATCTCAAGCATGCTTCCTGCTGAGCTTAGAGCCTCATGCGGGGCTTCATCTCCCCACCCTGAGATCATGACCTGAGCTGAAATCAGGAGTCGGATGCTTAACCAGCTGAGCCACCCAGGTGCCCCCAAAATTGTCTGGATGTTAATAAATTTAGAAATCTTCACTATGATTTGTACAATCCAAAGAAAAGGTAAATAGGAAAACCTGAAAAGATTTTAAGATATATTTAATTTGTCTGAGAGTCAGCTAGGTATCTTCAAGTGTAGTGATTTGCATTGGGAAGGCCGTTAACTGTATTTCATTGAAACTTAAATTTTGGTCCAAACTTTCTTGAATAATTATAAATTCTACGTAAGAGGTTGCAAACTGTAACCTGTGGGTCAAATTTGGTTTGCTACTTGTTTTTGTAGTTTTATTGAAACATACAACCATACGCATTCATTTATGTATCATTTTTTAGCTGGTTTCATGCTGCAACAGCAGGGCAGTTTGAGATTCTATTAGGGCCATATAATGTAAAATATTTACCATCTGACCCTTTATAGAGAAAAGCTTATCAACTCCTGTTCTGGACCATCAAAATCATCTTGTGGGGAAAATGTCTTCCTGTCAGGCCTTTAAAATATTTCTTTCATTATGCCTCATTGTAACTAGACAGTTGAAATTCCATAGGTGCCAATCTGGGAAAGATTTTTCTCTCGATGATAATTGCCAGGTAAGGTATTATTATAACATTAAATCTGGTGATTAGTGGCATAAACTGTATTTTAGACTAAAGGAGATTATAGAAAAATGAGATAGGAAAGACCACATCCCTTGACACTTCCCTAGAGAGGAAGAATTTGTGGTTTATAATGACCTATGGCCCTTGGATTAGAATGGAGTGTTGCAACTCATCCCACAAGTTAAGACTGTTACACATGAGCTTGCTATGAGGGAGGAAGTGTGAATAACATTCAGCAAGCAACAACTACTCACAGCCAAGCAGTGATTCCTAAAAAATAAAATCTTGTCCAAATGTAATAAAAGATTATTTTTTTTCCTCTTAAGAACCAGAATTATGCCCTGTGTTTTCTAAATCACCTCCAGGAAAATAATCTTCACTTTAGAGGATCCTTTTAATTTAGATCTTTAGAGAAGACTAAGGAGCAATTATCTTCACTTCAGAGTTTTTATGGTCAAGGCATTGTCAGAATTTCTTAATTTTAAAAGGACTCTTTCAATCCAGTTTTGCTACATATTCTTGAGTATTTGTATCTCAAACTAGTTATTTAAAGGTAGTATTTGGCCAAAATGAATTCTGTGATCAGTTCCCGGTTACTTGAATTAAACATGATTTCAAGACAGTTATTTAATATCTTATGGTGCCTTACTTTTCTCCTCTTAATAATATGGAAGTTGCCCTGTCTAATCTTTAATGTCTCTTACAGCTCTAAAATCTATCAACACTATGTGTAACATATTCCATGACAACTGATAAATCTTTCAAGGGGTTTTGAATTCTTGGCGTAAATAACTTGCATCATACTAATTCTTTTATACATTATTTATACATTAGCATGGAAAATGACACTTTCTGGCATTCCCAGCCTTCTGCCTCATTTTCATTCTAATTAATTAGACTAATTAACTCACTCGTACTCATTTTGGGGCAGGCTGTTTATTGCCTGTGCAAAAAGCATCTGCCCTTATAACTTTTGATTTGGGTCTCATATAAGAAAATGCTTTTATCTGACCAAGGCATATTAAAATGAGTATACCCTCTTATGTACTTGTTGCCCTTTCATTCATACCTTATTTTGATGCCAAAGGGAATTAAATCTCCATACTACCTGTATTTCAAGTTAACTCATAAAAAATTTACCTTCCAAATTTATAAAATTTCATCCATTTCAAATGGTACAGTAACAAATACATAGAAAGACATATAGATTTGGAAATAGCCAGTGCATATCATTTTGCCAATTAATATTTCACTAGGTCATTGATTTGTCCTCCTCTCTAAATTTAAAGAATGGAAAACTTAATTCAGAAGGGATTAGTGAAACCAGTGAGGTAAATAGGTTTTAAAAGGTTTCATAGTTTATATAGGTGTGGTCTAAAAATTTATTTACTTTTTTTCCTCATCTTAGACTCTTTGAAAACTTATTTCATATCGTATACCTTAAATTAAAATTTATTGCCATTCTCCACTTTATATTTTAAGTCTTCTTGATCTTATTTTGCCATAGTCAGTTGCATAAGAATAACCTTGAAAAAATTTGTTCACACATGAAAAATCATGGTCTCTGGTGAGGCAGATCACTATTGATCATTTCCATTTGAGCAGGGGGTAATTGAAAAGATATTATAGATACAACTTAATGTTTAACATCATAGCCCATTGTATCTGTTTCAGGAAATAACATATATTCCAACTTAGAATTAAAATGACAATTTAGTATGTACACAGAAGAACTAATTAGGTATAGCAACTAATGTGCCCTTTAAGTGTTTTGGGGATAGTATTTTGTTTAAAGAAAAACAAAATTTCTAAACCAAAATACAGTTAAGTGTAAATACTTGCATCGGGGTCATTTAGTATCTAAAAATGTTTATCTCTGTGTAGTAACTTAAAATATTCATTTAAATAATTATTCAGTCACTTCTTGAGTTATTACCATGACAGTTGGCTTTATTCTTCAGTGAAAGCTTTTAACTTTTTCTTAAATATTCAGATGACTTTTCTCCATTGGTGCACTATACTAAAGTTCTTAAAATTTAGATAGTGATAAAAATTGATTCAAATCAAGGACAAATCAACAAAGTGTCAATTTTGAGTCATAGATTATGGCAGTTAGGAATTGACACGCTTGATGGATATACTGTCATTGAAGGCTTGTAAGTTAAGTATCACTTTTGAGATGGGCCAAACCAACTGAAGCTTTTACTCAGAATGGCTAAATATCTCATAATATAAATGGTGAGCAAACTGGTTAAGAAGGAAAACCAGAGGTCAGACCTAGAGGACGCAGTAACTTCAAAGGCCTCAAAATTGAAATGATGGTAGCAGTGATGATGAAAGCTAATACTTATGTAGCATTTACTATATTCCAGGCCCTTGTCTAAGGATAGTGTGTGTGTGTGTGTGTGTGTGTGTGTGTGTGTGTGTTCATTACTCACAGGAATACTATTAGCCATCAAATCATAAAACTAGAAAGTGATAGTCTGGGGGCGCCTGGGCAGCGCAGTGGTTAAGCATCTGCCTTCAGCTCAGGGCGTGATCCCAGCGTTCTGGGATCGAGCCCCACATCAGGCTCCTCCACTAAGAGCCTGCTTCTTTCTCTCCCACTCCCCCTGCTTGTGTTCCCTCTCTCGCTGGCTGTCTCTCTCTGTCAAATAAATAAATAAAATCTTAAAAAAAAAAAAAGTGATAGTCTGGCTCTGAAGTCNGTGTTCCCTCTCTCGCTGGCTGTCTCTCTCTGTCAAATAAATAAATAAAATCTTAAAAAAAAAAAAAAGTGATAGTCTGGCTCTGAAGTCTGAGCTGTTAACCAGCAATCTACCTCTGTGGGCAAGATGCAGCAATAAAGAACAGGGACAGAAGTTTATGAATAGGTCAGAAATGTAAATTTCAGGTTAAAAGCTAAGAACAAGAGGCTAACAGGGACCCATGCTTCTTTTTTGTTAGCTGTATGGCACTGGGTAGTATCCACCACATCAAATAGCTGTGGAGGACCAGGAGCACATGTTCTTTAAATTTTGGAAGGAAAGTATAAGGACATATTAAATAATTATGTAAAGACAAAATAATAGCTTGAAGCAACAGTAAACACCATAATACATGGCAGTGCTTGAATAAAGTTCAAATGCATTATGTTGACATAATTGCAATAGAAATCCAGAAGATCATTTAAGTCTAGAGTGATCAGGGTGGCTTTTTTCTTTATTTCAATTGGATAGAAATTAAAATATGGACTAGGCTATATAGTAAAAAGAAGATAAGTAATAGTACGTGAGAAACCAAAGGATTTAGTCTCTTACAGAAACAACCAAATTAATTTATAAAGATTTTACTAAAAAGCCTTTTTCTAGATTCTTGATATTGCCTTTTAGTTGCAATTTTAGAATGTCTTGTTTCATTAAGCTCAGATTATTGGGGGCAATGGGGATGGAAAGATTTTTTAAGTTTATGTTGATTTGCCCTTCAGCTAATCTTAGAAGGTAAAAAGTATTTATTCATTCATGAACTATTTATTAAGGATCTCCAGTTGCCTTCACTCTGCTGCTCCAGCCACAGCTCTTACACTATTTAGAAAGAAATGAAGGGTGAAATGGTATTACCAATTGCCAACATCTTGATCTATCCATATATCTATACGGCACGCTTCTGAGTGTGCCCTTCCTATTCCATCCTAGGTTGTATACTGTGAAGCTTGTCTAAATGTTTTTTCCATTCTGTAAAGAAATGTTGAACATCTTTAATAGTCTGAGCTCTGTGCTCAGGACCCAGGATAAATGAGATAATGAGAGCTTACCCCTCATAGCCATCATCATCATCATCATCATTTAGCAACTAAAATTAATAAAGATTTTTACATATACTATTTGATTCTTATAATCAACTGCATGGTTATTATGCTGTTTTTACAAACCAGAAAATAAAAGAGATGGTAGAAATGTTGACTCTTCCAAGGTTACTTCTAGTAAATAGTGTCACCGAGGCTTGAGTTTCCAGTTCTTCATCCTGTACTCTTTTCTCTGCATCACACCAACTAGCCTTGTCAACTTCCTTTATGCTAGCAGTTTCCTGGTGCTGTCTAGGGTGAGGCCAGTATCCGAAGATGATTATCAAAGCCCACAATGGTTAGAACCAGTGAAGAGGGACAGTCCCAGCACTGGAAGGGCATGAGATACTCAATAATAGAGAAAAGATCCTGAAAACAGGAGTCTGCATTCTACCACTCTCTTCTTCTTTTACGGTGCTTTCACTGTACTGCTGTGCCCAGTTTTGAGTTCCATATTTAGGAAAATATATTGGTATTTTCATAGAAATCAGAGTTCTTAGAGTGAGCTATGGAGGATATAACCTAGGAGAAGTGTTTGAAAGATCTGAGGTTGTTCAACTCTAGAAAAAGTTACTGTGGGAATTCAATAATACAGAAACCCAGAAAACATGATCTTAATACGATCTTAGTGTTGAAGGAATATCTAGAAATGTTTAACTTAAGTGGAATCTAGGTTGTTGAAGTGAAATGTTCTATATCAGAAAACAATACAAAACAACAACCCATTTCTTGAACATCAAGTTTGTCCAAAATACCATGGTAGCTGCTTTATTTATACTGTTTCACACAATCCTCAAAACAACCCTAAAATAATATCTGCACTTTAGGGACAAGGAAAATTGAGAGTCAGTGATATTTGATAACTGCCCAAGATCAGTAGAAGAGAGAGTTAAGATTAAACTTGGCTCTGTCTGACTGCAAACCATGTAGGGAGATTACCCAGTAACTACTGAAGTCTGGTGAGATAATTTGCTTTACACGTTATTTTTCAGATGGCATTCTAGGATTGTCACTTTCTCCATTAGCAGGCTTTCAATATACCTTTCTACTTATACACGCTCCATCTACATAAATTAGAGAAATTGGTTCCATCCAGACAAATTAGGAAGAAAAGTAGAAAAGCCTGGGGAGTGTGCAGTCACATACACCTCACTTGGGAAATTGCTTGCAATTATGTATCACATGCAATTTATAAATTATTTTTAAGTAGATTTTTTTTATTTTTAAGTAGATTTTTCACCTATTGTGAACTTTTGAGTACCCTAACAAAGACTATTGGTTTAGATTATTTTAAATATCATTTCATTCCCTCAGTATTTTAAGGTTTTGATTTATATAAAAAACAGGCCTGATGTTTTCCTGATTTTATTAGGAAATATTAGGTGGTAGTAAAAGATGGACAAAGTCTTAAAATGAGGTTTCTCTAAAATGCGCAGCATGAATTGGGCTATGAAGCTAAAACCACCACCAGCTTATATAATAGCAGTGATAAGGTAACAATAACTTTGTCTTGCTTTTTTAAAAAATGTGTCTAACTCCTAGGTAGTATTATCTGTAGCTTTGTCCAATTAACACTGTGTTTGAAACTAAAATTCTTAGCCTATTCTTTTTAGTTCTCATTAAAGTCCTTATGGGTTTATTCTTGGAATTGGTACACATTTCTACTCACATACAGGCTAATGTCAGACTCCCTTAAAACCATGCTTCCTCTAGGAATTAAAAAATGAAACAAAAGTAACATGTCAGAGTTATTTCAGTCCTTTAAAATAGATCCAAATATACAAGTCATTATTGCAAACAAGTTTTTTATGTAGCAAATTAAGAAAACTGAGTCATAATCCCAACATAATCTGTTTGAAAACCAATTTTGTTGAATTTTGAAGTTATGTTGTCATGGATAATATTTTTTTTTAACTTCATTTTATTCTATTTCAGCATGGAGCTGAGCAGTATAATCCTAGTATTTACTTCTCTGACACTTCTTAGTGGCTCTCAATTCTTAATTATCTTGCTAGGTAGAGAGAAGAAATTATTGTCATTTACAAGAAAGATACAAGGATTGAACAATAACAATTCAGGCCTTGCACTGATACCTACAAGAGCTTCTTATGAAACATTTACAAATATAATCACTTTCTCCGTGTACTTTAAACAATTGGACTGTAGAAATTATAGGATTGTGTAGGCTTACTCCGTAATAGGTTAATGTCCTTTGTATTATCCTGCATATTTATGAATGTCTGTTGCTTCCCATTCTTTGACTTATTTTTCAAATATATAAATTGTTAAGACATGAGTTATTTTTCATGTGCTGCTTTTTAATTGAAACTTCTAATGACTATTTTCTTATTTCCTTTCTTTATCAAAATCTCTTTCAGTACAAAGCAGATGGTATTATTACTAAAAGACACTTGGTAGTTGTTACATTTAAACTACTTGATTTATTATATAGTTGTTTTCCATCATATGTATCTCCTCAGCCGTCAGTTCTTTCCTTTGAAAAAATAGCAAAAATAACAATTTGGTTTGTAACTAATAGTGCCTTGGAAACAGCATGAAAAAATCATTTTCTAAGAGATGCGGTATTTTTCTTCTCATATGAAAACAGAGAAAACCTCCTTGACATTCTGTTCATTGCTGATTCATATGCACTGACATGACCTCTCTGTGCTCCTGTCTTGCTTTGGAAGCTTTGTGCTCACTCTTTAAAGGAAGGCCAATTATTTAATACATGTGAACTCAAGTCTGTAACAGAGAGGAAACAGATACATCATTTATTATCATCACATTATCTTTGAATGAAGTCCATTAGATTATGGGTGAATCACATGTCTGACTTAGTCTTTGACTAAATTATCACACAATTTTTCTTATTTTTTATTTTTTCTTATTTTTTAAAATAGGAATATTAAATGGATAGGCAAGACATAATTTTACTTTTCTTTCTGTGAGATTGATGTACCAGTATATATCTCTTCTTATTATTTTTTAAAGATACTTATTATCCTATATTCTTTTTCTTGTAGTTTTTCATTCATTCCCATCATTGATTGGTTCAGGTGAGATTCCATGCATGAGATTCCATAATCCTTAGTTTTATACATAAAGCTGCAACATTCACATGAATTTACCCTCTAAGAACTTCTTTTATCATTGCATCCTTTCAGCAGAGAATTTAAGATTAACCTAATTAAGATCCTATAAATATTTGACGGGTTGTTGGTCTATTTGAAAACTGTCTATTTTTTAAATTTAGATTGAATTCCTAATTTTATGCAACAGAGGTTGACTCTGATTAAGCAGAAAAGGAGTTTATTAATTAAGAGGTTATTGGGATGAGAGAAATAGGTTTTGAAGCTCAGCTTCCAAAAGCAAAGGCCAAAACCATGACATAGGACTGACCTAATGAGAAAATCCCGTTGCTGCTGCTTGCCCACCAAATGCCCCCCTTCCAACTCATTGCTTTCCCTTCCCCACTTACACCACTGCATCTCACAACTTGAAGTCCTGCCTCTACCCTGACCAGTAAGGAGGTCCCTTCTGGAGTTTCATCATCAGATTGTTCATTTCTTTTTGAAATTTCATGAGGGTAAACCTGATTGGTAGACTTTTGATCATGTACCTATATACAAAAAGAAGCTAAGAAAATACACTTTAGGCATTCTCCCTCACGGTGACCAAACTGATAAGCGTATACTATCTCGTGTTATGGTAAAGGTTTTCACAAAATGCCAAAACGAGAAAATATGGCAAATGTATACTATCCTACATTGCTTGACTTTTCAATATCAATTTATACCCTTTGTCAGTACTTAAACCTAACCTTTAAAATATACCATTCTTCCATACTTTAACCATATTAACATTAACATTAGGTAATATAGTGGCAAAGTACTTGAGCTATCCCGTATAAAAACAAAATGTGTTCATAAAGGGAATGGCCTAAAGTCTGTTGTAGGAACCTACCACAAGGCAAGTATAGCTGAGAGTGTGAGTGATCTGCTCACATACCTTCTGTTTCTTTCTCAAGTCTCATTCCATATATGTCCCAGTCCCTTACTAGGGCCTACTACTGAGCATGCCTGATTTAATAGTTCAGTGACTCAGCTAGACTGAGTTCATTTAGGGCAGACCAGGTCACATTTATTGTTCCCACAGTCTGATATACAGACTTTAATAGCACTTTTAATGAACTAAATGCTCCCTTTTAAAGGGACAGGTTTCCTGCCTGATGACTTTGCTCCAAAACCTTAGAGATCTCTGCTGGGATTCCTCGATCAGAACTTGCCACAGGCTCCATGTAGCACTGCTATAAAAATACTAACATTTCTAAATCCACGGAATCTGTTGGTCTTGTAGCCAGGATTAACTAGGAAGGTTCCTTCGTCCTTTTGTGCTCACTCAACAGCTAGTGACTTTTAAGTCACTTCATAAATAAGTCAAAGCAAGATTCCCAATGGGATATATATTATTTTCAAAAAGGCCTACATACCACTGTGCCTCTTCCTCAGTGGCAGGAGGCACAATGTACAACGAGTTATCTAACTTTGTAGAAGTTACCCTGATACGCTCAAGATCACTGGGCCCGCAGAAACTTCACTGAGGTATAGCTCTTATATTTTCATAATGATGTATCTCCCACCTTACTACACTCATATTGGACTTAGAGCTATGTTTTACATAGCTGTACAAAGGATCTTGAACACTTATTACTTCCTGCTTTCCAGGTCCTGGAGATGGAATGTCATCCTTGTAGTTGTCCTATGTTTGGTGAGACAGTCACGATCTTTGTGAAATATGCTGTGGTTCAGGGCCAAGTAATTTCTGTAGCCCTAAGAGGAAACGATGTATTGCTCTATAAAAACAGCTGTTACAGGTGTTGTCTCTCTATTGGGGAAGAAGGAAAGGACGATGTGCAGATGAATAGTCATATACCTGGTGCTGAGCGCTAGTGAAGAATGCAGGTGTGGCAGCTGCATATGAAACCACTATCTGATTAAGCCCCTAGTAATGTACCCTCCTCCTCCAGTGCCAGCTGTATACTCTGTGCGTGTAAGGTCCTACTGGGCTGGATGTGAGGCAGGTTCGGGGTATCATCATTTGATTCCCGCAGTCATCCTTTGTGACCACTAGTCCACAGTGGTATTCTGCATCCGCCGTCATTTAGAGTTAGCTCAGAGCTATTCTACAACAGTACCCAGAAGACCTGGCATTTCCCTTTCTCCAGTCCAGTTACCTTGCTGGAAAAGGCCAAGCTGAGGGTTTACAGTTTACATCTGAGATGTCATTACCGTACATGTCTTCAGGAACTTGCACTCTCTCCTTCACTCAGAGAGCTCTGGATCTGCGAATGACTCAGGAGTAGAAATTGGAAAAGACATTACAACTTTTTGTTGTAGTGGTTCAAGTCCAGTCTCTCTTCATTAAACCAAGATATCTTATCATTTTATTAAGTTGAATTTTTTTGGATGCCTATCTGGTATATGGATCATTTGATCCAGTAGCCAAAGCCAATGGTTAGTGCGGGCCAGAGCATTCTGATGACAACCCAACTCTCCTAGCAAGAACAGTAACCTTTTCCTCCTCCCTCTTGGATTTAAGTGTTTCTGCCTGAGGTCAGCCACCTTAGCATCCCACTATCTGCATTGAAAGCAGTGTTACCGAGGAGCACTCCTGGTCTTTAAAAGGTAGACAATGTTGTTCCCTGATGCTGGCTTTTCCCTCCCCGGGAACATTAGGGAATAGCTCTTGGCTGTGATTTTTGCCTTGAGCTGAGAATTTGGAATTGTGAACATTTCATTATCTTTTAAAAAGCTGTGCTGTGGAATTAAAAGCAAGTCAAGAATCTTGTCTTGTTCATTACTTTTTACATCGTTGTTCCATGTTAGTAGGCACTGAATCCTCCAAAGTCTTGGCTGCATTGGTCACTTCATTTCAAGTGACTATAGTTAATAATTTGTTACTTTGCTACTGCAGGCTGCCAGAATTTACTTTTTTTTTCTCCGTCTCTTTCAGAAACCAGCTGGACTTTTAGAGCCATCAGCCCTTAGAGAACCAGAACTAACCATAGATCTTTCTGATTTTCCTGAGGCTGAATTGCCTTCAGCCACTTCTTAGTAGCCATTTAGTATCAACCAGGGTTTTCCTCTTAAACAGCAGAAGCTGTCTCTGGCTGGTTAAGCAGTAAAAAAGTTTATTAAAAGGAAATTGAGTAGTTACCAAATTGTTGATAGCTGGAGAACCAGGGTCAAGGTTAAGCATCTAGAAATCATACCAAAACTATACCACAGAACTTGCTTAAAGATAGGTCCCCCTTTGCTGTGACATTCCCATCAAGCGCTCTAAGCACCTGTTGCTTAACGCTCCCATTGCAGTGGCCAACAGATGAATGTATCTCATCCTTATAAGCAAAATGGGTGCTATACAGAGCTTCCTTCCTCTCATTCTGCTGAATCAAAGTCCATCATGGTTGACTCTGATTAGCAGAGCCCTGGGAACAGAGCAGGATAGTTAACTATGTTTTCTGGATTTTACCTAGGGGAGTCATACCTCATAAGGCTAGATATTCATCAAACACAGGAAGGGTATCAAAAATCAGGGAACATTACAAATGGCCACTACATATTTTAGGAATTTTTTCCAAGTTGCTATGGTTACTGTAGAAATATTTTTCCAGCTTTTTAGTCTCATGGCTAATTCTAAATCTGATCCTTTGAAGTCAAACTACATGGGTTTCATTCTTACTAAACAGGACTTTAGCCGTCGCCAGGTTCATCAGAAACTTATGGTACTTGTTTTCATAGAGCGATGGCCACAAAGATCCCTAAAGTAGAAAGAACTTGATTAGCTTGTCTTTTTACTGAATTCACATAGATTAAATTTCAGTTGTGTCTTGTGTCCTTGGAAACATCTTTGTTCTTGGTATTTACATCACGCTCTTATCGGTAGATCTGCATCCTTTCCATTTTCTTGCTATCAAACCTGTTATCCGTGACCTCTGCTCTTTTTTTCAACTATATGTGTAAAATTGAAGAAATAATAAGAAACTGGACAGTAAAGTATTTTTTATCAAATTAAGTCACATATATTCTGAGTCTGAGAAAGGAGAGTCTTTAATGCTTAGCTATGTAGTAATTATATAGGTTTTGTTGTGTCTATTTTCACTGGTCCTTTTTACTTCTATCTTCTTTGAGATTCTGGGCTATCGAAGATTATGGCTGCTCAAAAGCTGGCTGCCAGTCAGAACATTATTATGCTAGTAAGTTTCAAAGTTAGATACCTCCAATCCATTTGAGTCTTTACCAGATAATGTTTTCCAATGTAGAATAATTTTCTGAACATTTGACTTGAAGTACAATATTTTAGGATAAATCCTATATCCAACATTCAGTGTACATTGGGATTGATTCATTAAATGATTCCACTATTCTTGTCACCAAGATTTTTCATATTTCTGTATTTTTGCATGTATAATGTGATCATTACCTTGTACCAGGAACATATTAATCATAATTTATTTGCCATTTTACAAGAATTTTAGTGTCTGCTTTT
The DNA here is from genome assembly GCF_002007445.2 of Ailuropoda melanoleuca. Lineage (NCBI taxonomy): Eukaryota > Metazoa > Chordata > Mammalia > Carnivora > Ursidae > Ailuropoda > Ailuropoda melanoleuca. The sequence continues at coordinate 26,047,166 of NC_048233.1, forward strand.
TATTCATCTGTGGGGACATTTGGCATATAAAATAACTTTGTTGCTTAGTTTTTCCTTTATAGTTTAGAGTGCTTATTCATTTAAGATTTAGTGTGACTATAATATATTCAACACTTTGCTTTTGTCCTCAATATTTATTCCATTCCTGTGGTTCACATTTTCCTTTTCTTATGTATCATGTGTTGAAAATGAAAATATCTTGTCTGGGGTGGAGCTTAGCCACTGGACTAAACAAACATGCTCTCCTTCTGCTCTTAGTTGATTTTAGTGGTTAAATTACTAAAAAATCCTGTTAATAAAAAAAGAAGTTTTACATCTACCTTTTTTTATTGTGTACTTTCATAGTTAGTAAAATTCCCTTCCTTTCAGCTCTCCCACCAAAATGCAACTTGTTCACTCATATTTCTTTTATATGTAAGACCTGGACATTAATAGTCAACAGATTAATGAAAATAGCATAGATATTCAAGATTCAAAGTTTTTGAATTTAGTGAAAGAAATTAAACCACTTGAACAGAGTTTCCAAAACTCAGAGGGTATCTATGATGGGCTATACAAGGCATGTTCTTCTTTTGTCAGTAGCACAAGTGCAAAAAGAAAAACCCAAACACATGAACACTGGAAGTTTCTGATTGTGTCGCCTCTGACATCTTGTGGGCCAAAGCAAGTCATCTGGCCAAGCCCAAGGTCAAAAGGCAGAGAAGTACATTCCACCCACCATGAGGCCAAGCATGTTGCATGGTCAAATTCAACATCAATGGAGTAATCCTCCCATGGATGTGAGGAAAAAGAATGGGTTCCCAAATAGTAATTTAATCTACTATACACCAACCAATCTAAGTAAGTTACCCTCTCTCCTACTAACCTTACTTTATCATATCATGATCTCGTTTTCTTTTCTTCTTAGCCCATATCATTATCTGAAACTATTTTAATAGTTTATACTGCATTATTTATTCATTCATTAAATGTCATCAGACACCTAATATATACAAGGTACTCTAAGTAGCATCTAAGCAACGCATCAATAAAAAGACAAATAAAAAATCCATGTTAATTATCTGTCTCCCTCACTAAAGTTTCAGCTCCAAGAGAGAAAGGACCTCAGTATCTCAGAATAAACCTGGCACATAGAAGATGTTCAAGAAAATTTTGTTTCATGAATGAAGAAATGCCATTAAACATTTATGTAATCTAGCACCATTTGCTCAGACCCTCTGCTTATTAGGCAGCTTTCTGATTGTGATTTGCTTACAATATAGGGAGGTTTTTATAGACAGTTTTGTGAACTTGAGTTACTACAAGTCTTCTTTTGAGAGAAAGATCTGTGCTTAGTATTTTGGCAAATCTGAGGTCTGTACCTACACAACTGAAAACCAGCCCTTCATGCAGTAAACTCAGCATGGTAAAAGCACCCTGAGAAACTTAAGAGATAGACACCATTGGCTAAGTACACTTGTAATTCACTTCTAAGCAGATTAATGGAAAGGAATTTTGACACAGAATATATGACAACCAGTGTCTCCTGAGGATTCCGCTCACTTTAGATACTTATCTTCTTTGCTTCAAGGTTTCTAAAAAAAGTTATTTTAGTGATAAGGTATTAGTGTTTTTTTGAGGTCCATACATAGCAAGCACAAAGAGTATGTGAAGAGCTAAATTAATTAATGGATACCATTTCCAGGTTTTGAATCATGTGCTACTCTTTTGCTTTAGGCTTTTAAAGCTCTGTTTCAAGAACTTTTCTCAGAATATGTACCTATTGTATAAAACTAAGCAAAAACTTAACGAAGGATTGTCCGTAGATCTGTTACATAGAGATATGAACTGCATTATCAACAGTCAGGACAGGAATGTTCCCAGCTCCCATCCCTGAAGCTATAATTGTTTTATTTCTACACTCAACCTATTAGTGTCTGATAGTATATGGTCTGGCTAGTCTCACATTTAAAATAAAATTAGTCAGTGCTTGCTTCAGCAGCACTTATACTATGATTGGAGTGATACAGAAAAGATTAGCGTGGCCCCTGCGCAAGGATGATACATAAAATCAGTCACAGCAATTCTCATACATACTTTGGGTGCTTAAGACTTTTTCATGCATTAGGCTGTGAAAAATATTAGATGCCCTTGATGAAGTCTTTTAAGAGCTACTACCATTTGCTAAAGAAGATACTGTTATTTAACTATAATAGTTCTTAATAAAATATAAGTGACGTTGAACTATTGGTGATGTACCACTGTTGAAAAAGAAGATATTGTACAGTCTTAACCAGGAAAGAATTTCCCAATATCTTTATGGCCAACAGTATTATTGAGTTCTGTTGTAATGATCTTACTTGTTCTATTCACTCATTAACAAGTGGTTACTCACCATTTACATACTAAGTATATACTGTAAATAAGATAGACATGATCCCTACACCACCAAGGATTAGAGCCTAAAAAGGAGATGGGAAAAAGCCAGAACTTGTGGCACATGTGAGCGTTCTGAAAGAGAAGTGGGACAAGGTGCTATAGAAGTACATGGAATGGGACCTAATGAAGTCCTTGTGGATCAGAGAACCCTGCCCAGCAGAATGACATCGAAGCAAAAACTTGAATAATTCTCTCTCCCTGTATCCAATGTATACGGAAATCTATCTTTAAAATATATCCAGATTCTGACCACTATCAGCTTTTCCCTTGCCTTCTTCACAAGCCCCTTAACTAGTATCTTTACTTCTAGTCTTGCACTGCAAAGTTGTTTTTCACACTTCAGTCAGATTTTATTGCTTCTCTGTGTAAAACCTTGAAATGGTCCTGTGTCACTCAGAGGAAAGCTGGAGTCATTGCTTTGGCCTCCAGGGTTCTCCATGATCCGGCCTCCTGTTTCTTCTCGCATCTCCCGAAAACACCAAACCTAATTGTAAAAGACTGCAACTTTTTCACAGAGTTTTAGTGTCCCATAATACTCAATTCAGTGATTTCAAAATTTCACTGAACTTAACCTAAGGGTGGATTTGAAAAACGAGCCTCATGATTTAGTAAGTAGAGCCAGCTATGCTGTGTTTCACATTTCATTTTCATGTTATTTTGAGGTATCTTTTTCAGCTCTCACAGCCATCAAAACCAAGTGTCAAACCACATCTAGAGCCACATCACTGTATCTCAGAGTACTAACCCAAGATTTTCAAATGTGATGAAGCATTATTCAATTACATTAGCCTCACTTTTTAAATAGTACTTATTTTATAACATGTATAACATATTAGAAGAAAAATACGTGTTATAAATGAATAAATAACCATTTCTTTGGGCTGTAGAGCTGCCATTTTAGACCAGTGGTTTTCTCCACACTTATATCTAAGGAAAGATGACTATAAAGATGTTTTTAAAAGAGACAGTGTAGTGAGGGGAGCACCTTCTTATTTGTAGAGAAAGTTGCACTACTTCTTGAAGACTCTGCATTTAGTCTGTTCCGTTTTTCCTAACTGGAAAACATGTTTGAGAAGGAAAATCAAGATGGAAAGAGATGCAAAGTGGTTGTCGTAATTGATTTACACCACAGTTATTCCAGTGCTAAATTTATATTCAGTTTGAAATATACCTCACTCCTTAAGCCCTTGGTATAATACGGGGCAGTGTTTGTCTCATTTGTTTTGTTTTATTGTTGTAATGTTGTTAGAAAAGCTAATCTTAGGGAATATAGTAGAGAGCTAGTAAGACTTAAAGCAATTCTGAGAATAGCCAGATTGCTTAGGGAGTAGTCAAGAACGAAATCACTTTTAGAGCAACAATGATAATCTATTATTTACTTTTCTAGAGAACAGGATTAAGATGAATTCATGAGTAAATTCATCAGTAAATCGAATATCATATTTATGTGATACAGAAGTATTATAAAATTTGACACTCATTATCAAGGACTTATGAGATGGTGAGTCTAAATGTATATTTAAAAATTAGTACATTGTACAAGGTAGCATACGATTGTCATAATACATGAGTCAGCCTGTCATTGCTCTGAGCATTTAGAGAAGGGAACATGAAGGAACAGGGCAGACTATGTAAAGACCATAGTTCTTCAGATATCTAGCATTGAAGAATTGTGGCAAACAGTGCTAATTGCCTACATAATATTAAGTCTGTCCTTCTACCCTATGAATAGAATCCCAGGGTTTTTAAAGGTAGCAGTATACACAGTTATAAACAGAAGGTCCTCAAACTCTTGTCAGCCTTTAGTGGATACGTAACCTAGTTCTAGTCCCTGAGGTGTCAAAGAGAGTCTATTGAATGAGGCTTTTAAGAAGGCTCTTTTTCTGGTAAAAGTGGACAGACTGCTTTGGCAAGTACGTTTTGCTTTTCTTTCCTCGTCTTTCCTGTCTAGAACATAAACCGATGCCAGAAGGCACAACAGCCATCTTATGACCAAAGGGAAAAATAGATATATGCTAGAGATACCCACGTAGGAAAATAGTCTGGTTCCTGGACTGTTTACTCCCAGAGGCCATGGTGCATTAAATAATAAATTCTTCTTTAAGTCACTGTCAAATTTCGGTTACAACTGAACACACTTCTCACTGATAAGAAGGGTTGGGGCTTGCATAAGTAAAAATGTGAAGGAAAAAACCCAGCCTCAAGTCACGGGTGGCATCCACAGTATGAGCACACAATTCAGATTCAGAAATGGATGTTACTTCTCTGAGTACAGTGTAAAGGCTAAGACTCCTGGAGTCGTTTATATGGACTCAACTACTTTTAATTATATAAATTGCCTTACTTATTTGGGGGAATTATTTTTAATTATTTTCTTTGTCATGATCTATGAATTATCTGAAAGGCGCGGCATTCTTTTGTCCATTTTTCTTAAATGAAGGCAGAATTCCCTAAGTCCATGCTTTTAAGTATTCAGTAGTCCATTAGTCAAGTGTAAGACTCCTGCAAGCTTTCGCCTTTGTTTAAGGACCTTAAATTTTTATCCCAGATAAGCCATTATAACAATTTTGCCTGTCTTCCAACAAGTTTACACCACAGAAATGATGTATTCAGAAGAATTAGTCACCTGAGCTGGGTATAGTTTCTCAGCAGCATGATGATGGAGGACTAATCTCCATAAAGGATTGACACCCAGCATTATTTCAGTGGAATCATATTTTTTAAAGTGTGATACCATCTCCTAGTTTTCTTAGCTTTAATATAGTCATCTCTGATTTAAACTAAGGAAATAGAAAATTCTCAACAGTAGTAAAATATGTAAGGCAGTGAGTGTGTTAGCTTAATTGTGTTTGAATGGAAAAATGTCAGTTTTATAAAAGGAGAAAAACTGCTTGTCCATTTCCATATCTGGTGTACCAGCCTCCCATCCGTTGTGCAATCTTCTGATATCCTTTCAACAAAATCTCTTTTCCTAAAGTTGGCACGATCCAGTTCTGTTGCTTGTAACCAAAAAACCCTACAGATAATAGAGTAGCTATCTATATCTTACATCTGCATGAATCCTGTAATTTAATAAAAGCTAGCATTCATCTTGTCTCTGGTGAGAACGAGCTAGTAGAGTTTTACATAGGGAAGAGTGGGAATCTGGAGATACCTCATTCCTCTGCTCCCCAAGGGAAGTGAATGAATGGATAGGTAGAGCTTCACACTGAAGAGCATTCCTTCTGCATTCATGGTTGAAATGAGTATGTTCTAGGGGCGTCTGGGTGGCACAGCGGTTAAGCGTCTGCCTTCGGCTCAGGGCGTGATCCCGGCGTTATGGGATCGAAGCCCCACATTAGGCTCCTCCGCTATGAGCCTGCTTCTTCCTCTCCCACTCCCCCTGCTTGTGTTCCCTCTCTCGCTGGCTGTCTCTATCTCTGTCAAATAAATAAATAAAATCTTTAAAAAAAAAAAAGAAATGAGTATGTTCTGAATCTCATAGTGTGTTTGGAATTAGGCTATACATTGTAAAACTAGATTCTGGTTTAAAAAGTACCCACTGAAGTAACTGATGGCACTTAGTGTTTATTAAGAATAAGGATATTACCATTAAGACATGATGTTGAAACTGTCACTTTAGGAATCTTTAATGGATGAGTTCCATGATGTGTTCACTACAGCATAATCCATAATACAAATAAATCCCTTGTAACCAGCGTCCTTAGACTTTATAAAATATAGAAGTACTAACTAGTAGGTTGAGAAAAGAGGGCATACAACTAAGAAGAAAGAATAATCAAAGACCACCCTGAATCAGTTGCTTCTTTACCACCAGGTGGTAAAGTATTTCCTAAGAAACGAATATATTATATTATCACTAAATAGTTTCATTCCTTCTATTAGTGTTTTCGGGTTTTTTTAAGGAAAGTTTTGAACTAATTATTGAACTATGCATGAAAATGCTTGTCACTTTAAAAGATTCTTAGGCATATATTTCATTCAACACATGTAGATCAAGAAAAAAATGCCCTGTCTGGCAGGTAATGGACTTAAGTGGGGTTTAGCAGAGCAGCTTCTCTAGAGCTATAAATTAATCTGCCATTTTAGTTTTGGAAACTTGTTACAGAATGACAGATTGCTAATGGCACTATGGAACAACCGAAACTACGCATTGTAATTGGTAAAGGCTGCTTCAGTAGTATTGAAAGTGGGAACTGTTACCCGTTTTAGTATCCACTAATGGACTGCTTTTCTCCTTCTATTTTTTAACAAGAATCTGGAGTTTGGCATAATTATTCAGAACCAGGGAGTCTTTGACTTTCTTAAATATGTGTTTAGTTTTTCCAAATTTCCTGCTCCAAGAATTGTTACTGTTTGCCTTGAGAATCATTTATTCTGAAATGTGGGGAAACTAATGGAGCCCTGAATTCTGTGTACCAAGTGATGGGAAAGAACGTATTTTTGTACCCTGCGCTGAAATGCCGTCTTAATGCCTTGTTCCTATCGCAGCCCGGCTGCCAGAGGCATGATATTCCGTGGCCTTGGGAGAGTTATTCAGGGAAGTGAACGCTAAAGTAACTCAGAGATCGCCATTTCATCTTCCCACAGTGAAAAATGAAGTGGATCAAAGCCTCTGTAAAGCAAAAACCAAAGCGATTATTCATTTCTTTCCTCGTTTAAGAAGCACGCACTTTCACTCTGCTCCACTCCTCTCCTCTCACCCTGATGCCGGTAATTGCACATTCAGATTTACCACACGGAGTCTGACCCATAGCTATACCCAAAGAGCAACCACATCCAAGACACAGAAGGAAAGCCAAAAATAATGAAAGCCTCTGTATCTGAAAAGATTCTTATTTAAGATCTCAGGTAAGCCTATAGAATTGTGGACTCAGGCAATCAGACATCAATCAGACATTCAGTTTCTTTTCACTTGCCTTGTATTTCTTGAAGCCCTACCAAGAAGTGCTCCAACAGAGAGCAAACAGAGATGACTGCTTAAACAGCACCTTTGCTCCACAGAATTTCTTTTGGGTAAACAGTCTTTAGTTCTTATGTAGACTTCACTGTGTGTGGACATGTATTAGGGCTAACACCAGAAGGCGAATTAATGATAAAACAGACTTCTGAAAGCAGAGACAAGTCACTAAGTCTTATTTGTACTTACTTTAACTAAATATTAATTAGATTGGATAATTTATGCAGATGTAAGATGTAGCTACTTACTGTATATAGAGTGTTTGGGTTACAAGCAATAGAACTGGATCAGGCTAACTTTAGGAAAAGGGATTTTGTTGAAAGGTTATCAGAGGCTTGCAGAATTGATGGGAGGCTGTATGCTGGACATGGGCACGGGAAGTAAATCCTCTTTGGAAATTTAGAGGCATCAATGTTAACAGTGGTATTATAATGAAAAAATAAACTGGTCAGGGTAGCATTACTAGAAGTGGACAGAACTCCAACCATTCTCCGTGTCATTTCTCCACTCAGTATGTACATTTCAGAGAGGGAGCATCTGATTGGGTTGGTTTAGGTTATATGCCTGCCCTTTGGCTAGAGGAGGGCAAGACACCTAATTACAGTCCACCATACTAAATCCATGGGGTAAGAATTAATTCCCCAACTGAAGTTCAAGTTGCCATTAAGGAGAAATAGATGCTGGAAGCCAAAAAGCAATGAATATTCAATACAACTACCGTTTATTCAGTGTGCATGGTTTATCAGTCACTGTGTTTCATATCCATTATCTTATTTAATCCTTAAATGAAGCCTCATAGTAAGTTACTGTTTTACAGGTAAGAAAATTTAAGCTTTGAGGAAGGTTAGGTAACTTGTCCAAGGTCACACCATTAGAAAAATGGCAGAACTGAGACATCAGAGAGAAGAATCCGAAAAATTAGACTCCATGCTCCCTCTTGACAGATCTATGTATTATCACTGGTGATAGTATTTCCTGAGCCTATCTCTCAGCGGTAAAAAAAAAAAAAAAAAAAAGAAAGAAAGAGAAAGATTTTTTTTAATACTTTGTATAAATATATTAAAACTACCAGTAGTACTATACAGTGTACGACTTCTTTATTTGAATAAAACTTTGGGAATAAATGTTATGTAAATTCAGATGTGTAAATTTACAAATGATTTTTTTCCTCTGATGCAAATTCAGGATTTAGTTTCTTAATATAATGAAAGGTTTAGTTTCTTAATATAATGAATTTATCAGTGAATGACAGATGTGGGCTTACACATCAAGCTTGCTATCTCTTGGTTTGTGGAGAAGAAATTAATGGAGATAAAACATTTAGGTGGTGATTGCTATCTGGACCAGAAAAAAGTTGCATGAAATAGAATGAACTACTATGCTCATATTTACTGGTAGCATTCTTTTGGATCTTTGGCAAATCAGTTTCCTTCATTGAATTCAATTTCCCCATCTGTAGTGAAGAGATAATAATAATCTCCATTATCCCAAGAATGTAACGAAATGATGAATGTAATATACTTGATGACATCTAAACCAGGGTTTCTCAACATTAGCTCTGTTGACCCTTTTGGCCAGATAATTCTTTATTTTTGGAGAGTGTACAGTCATTTTTGGATGTTCAAGTCATGCCTGGCCTCTACCCAGCAGGTGCCAGTAGCACTCACCCCCCAGTAGTGATAACCAAACAACTGACTCTGAAATCACTACCAGTTTTCTCAATGACATTCTTCTGTTTACTAAAATAAATATGCTGTGTTATAAAGATACCTTTTCAAGGGACTCAAAAACTGTTTTGAATGTTTTTCAATTCAGTTGTCTTCCTACCCTCCCATCACTTTTCTGAATTCATTTGTAGGGGGAAAAAGTGCTTACGACTGAACAGAATGCTCTCCCTGACCTCTTACAGCTCTCGGAGTTCATGTCTTTATACGATACCCAGATCTAATAATCAGCTGATACTAGTACAGCCGTACCGGTTTGTCTTCAGTCAGATTCCCCCAGAAAGAAACTGTGAGATTGAGATTTGTGTACAGGAAGTTTATCAGGGAATGCCCTTAGAATCAGTGCCTATATGGGGAGAAGGGAATAGGATTGGACACAGGGAGGAGTTGCAGTACAGTTGCACAAGGGCTTTAGCTAATTCTGTAGAACCCTGGAGCTAGGATGGCCCTTCAGAGTTCGATCACCTTGAGGCAAGGGCTCTGGACCTTTATACTCCTACAGTGACCAGTCATTGAATGTAGGAGTCTCTCAAGGAGAGAACATGACTTTGGCCAAGGTCACAATTCCTTGAAAGGGACTCCGCTGAACCCACCCAGTCACCCAACAATCTCAGCAACTAGGAGAATCAGTATGTTAGTCCTGAAGGTGGGTTCTGGGTGGTGCACTAGAGTTCATCTTTTTCACCAGTCAAATCCATTTCCATTACTTAATAAGTTCTTGTAACAGTTCCTTGAGGATTCTGTTTGGTCCTTTGGTCGTCTTTTGTGGGGAAACCTACAAAAGGAAAATTGGTGAGATGAGCTGTAACCCCTGCTTTAGCCTGTCTCAAGGCCACAACTAATTCTCATCTCCCTCCTCTACTCTTTATTCTAGATTTCTCTTAGTCTTGGCTGAACTCTGCTATTTAAGGGCTTACTGATGAAATAAACCTGACTTGCATCCATAAGACCTCTAAGATTCTGTTGCCATGTGTTTTTCAGGCTATAGCGGTTGAACTTGTCTGTTTACAATAAAAATTAGGCAAGCGTGTTCTAAGAGATGCCCTACTGGACCGCCTGAATATCAAACCTAGTTTTACTCTACCCCATTGTGTAACAGGCCCTGTCTCCTTTTTTTCCCCCCCGTCTCCTCTTTTTTTAATCAGGATCAATTGCTGCTGCCTTTTTTCCTTGCCTACAGTCCTCGGCATGAGGAGCCCAAAGTGACCAGGTAGCAATAATAGCTTAAAGTTTACTGCGGCTTATTTTGTGTCCTTTGGTGGAATATCACCGCCCTTCTAGGAATCAGCACCTCTAAAGCCTAGAGTTTGCAGGAGTGGGAAACATAGATTCTCCACATCAGTTATTAAAAATGATGATGGGGCGCCTGGGTGGCTCAGTCAGTTACGCGTCCAATTCTTGGTTTCCGCTCAGGTCATGATCTCAGAGTCATGAGATCGAGCCCTGCGTCGGGCTCTGCACTCAGTTCAGAGTCTGCATGAGAGTCTCTTTCTCCCTCTCCCCTTCCCCCTGCTCATGCTTTCTCTCTCTCTCTCTCTCTCAAATAAATAATCTTTAAAAAAATAAGAATGATGATAAATAGGGCCACTCTTACTGCTACCTCTTAGCTCCTGGACCTATGAACTATACTTCTTGGAAACATAGCTCCTTATAATGGTTGTTGACTTAGGATGTATTCTGTGTCCTAGAGAATGAATTATAGGATATCATCTCCAAGGTGGAGTCCTGGCTGTGCCTTTCATAGACCATTCGATCATTCTTGTAGCCCCGCAGCTTCTGGGTGGTGTAGTCTGTGATAGCACTTCAATTGTCTGCCATAGCAGTTATGATATTTCTACTTCATGTTATGTGGATCATTGCTTTCTGTATGCTTCCAAGAGCCATCGTAACAGTGCCTTAGCAGCATCTCACATTCTCTTGCTAGGGTATTAAATCCTATGAGAGAATGCTCCCATATCAGTAATCTCCATTATCCAAACTCATATTCTATCTCTCTTGATCTAGCACTCTCTCATAGAGAGTCTCCTGCTTCCTGCTGGTCCATGTTGACTAGGTCTACCGTTCCTTTGAGGTGTAATACCTTTCTTCCCTTAGCAGGCACAGCACTTCCCAAGCTGGGTTCTGATGTAACTTGATCCATGACATTGGTCTGGGGGCCAGGTCTTGAAGAGGTAGGTATAAATCCTAGTGGTGGGACATGCGTGGGAGTGGTGGAGTTGTATGCATCATCCTTCAAGGAAGGTAGAAGGCTATTTATTGTTTTCAAGTAGCAAGGGACTGCTATTCTCTAGATAGAAGTTTTAAATAAATCACAGTTTAATAAAGCGTAGTTCTGGTTGATGACATGAGTGACTTAAGGGTTTTTTTTTAATGTAATTGTTTTATTAAATTCTTTTAAAATTGGTATATATAGATAATCATTATATAATTAAATATGCATGATATTTAAAGAGCTATTTAAAAATGTATACTGTAAAAAAAATATATGATAGCTAGCTGGGTACTATCCAAATGAAAATATTTGGATTACTTTTCAAGGCTGATAATAATGGGAACAAGAAAGGGAAAGGAAGGAGGCTCTAAGGCAGAAAGTTACAGAAGTTCTATTTCTTATGAATATAATATTTTCATGTTTCAAGGCTACTTCTAACCTAGAATGTTTGGTGAAGGAGTATTATTTTCACTTCGATGTAAAATTTGTGTGTCTTATTCCAAGAACTCTTCTCATATTTCTAAACTGCTAATAGTTTTGAAAGCTCTAGCAGTGTATCAGTACTTGTTCTTATACTCTTCTGAGAATATGGTTGTACCAGCAGGGAAAGGTACCAGTGTTGACGGGAAAATGGCCACCAAGAATTGCATCTTGGGGGACACCTGGGTGGCTCAGTCATTAAGCATCTGCCTTCGGCTCAGGGCAGGATCCCAGGATCCTGGGATCGAGCCCCACATTGGGCTCCCTGCTTGGCGGGAAGCCTGCTTCTCCCTCTCACGCTCCCCTTGCTTGTGTTCCCTCTCTCTCTGTCTCTCTGTCTCTCTCTCTCTCTGTCAAATAAATAAATAAATAAATCTTAAAAAAAAAAAAAGAATTGCATCTTGAAATTGAAAAGGGTGGAGAAGCTGGTTTTTCGATAAGAAATGGAAATAAGAAATAGTCTCCTAAAGCCTTTCATGTTCCCTATTCAACTTGCTAATTCTTTTCACATAATGAGACTTTTAAAAATAGTTGGATAGTAACTTGTTTCATAAGTTAATTTATCATGTATTTATGGGACCTCTGTTATGTGCTTAATCCTTTGGATAATATAAATGGGAAATAATAATTTTTCCCTAGAACACAATATCTAGCCTTCTCTCCAGCCCTCCTGAAGGCATGGGCTGGGAATAAAGACTCAGTATGTCTAAAGTAGGTTTCTTGATTGCCACCACTCATCCCCTGCCAGATTTTCTCCTTCAAAAGTCTTTCTTATCTCAATCAAAACTGACAAATACACTCCAGAATAATACTGAATTCATCAGCTTATCACCATCTTCCCACTGCATCCTTTCTAAACCAAGCCAGCATCATCTTTCAGAGGGTCAAATATGCCTCCAGAATATTTCCTGAGATGACATTATATCACCATCTCCACTACTGTGTCATAAGACCAAGGACTACTTGTTTCCACTTTTGTGCGCCCTAACCCTGCTGCAATACATTTTTCGTATAGCAGCCAGTGATCTATCTTCTCGAAGCATAAATTTGATCATCACATTACCATACTTGAAATCTTCCAAAGGTTTACCAAATGTTACCTCTTCAAAAAGTCCATCCCTGGCCATCTTAGCTCACATCCCTCCATGTTTTCCCCTCTCCACCTGCCATGCTCTACCACCAATGCCTTTTTTTCCCGTAGCACTTCATCAGTTACTAAAATTGTTTTATTATTGTTTTAGATGGTGGTTTTCTATTTCTCTCCAAAAAGAATGGCATGCTTGTAAAGAAAAAAAAAAGCCATATGTTCCAATGCAGACCCCAGTGGCTGATATTTCAATAAATATCTGCTGAGTAAAGGAGAGTGGAGGTCACAGTGAGGACTGAGCCTGGGGTGATTCCTCTTACTGAAGTAGTTTTCTATTCAGTGGAGTCTGAGGAAAAGCTGTACTTATTTTGTTTCTTTGTTTTATGAAGGACCCCCTGCACCGTGTCTGCATCTCATATGTCAGCTTTATGTTGAAAAAAAAATGTGTTGGTGTCGTCCCTTGCTGTCATGCTGCTGTCAGGCTTCTGTCTCCACCATAACCATGAATGTTACTTGTCACTGGCAGATGAACATGATTTTCAGCCATGAGAAAATAATAAAAGGTTCTTAGTTCTAGGGTACTCTAAGATTTTTCATAATGTTTTCAATGAAATAAATTAACTTCTGTTCTTTCATTTTACGGAATGGCTCTGAATGTCATTAAAAGCACATATGTTTGTGACTAGATGGATTTCAGTATTTAACATCTTGTGTTAATCTTGTTTTTGAAATCCCACTGCCAACAACTTCTGCCTGGTTGGACCACCCATATCTGGGTTTCTGTGATGCATTCTTTTATGAATAGGTTCTTTTTTCCAGTAGCTTTCCCTTCTTTATCTACAAATACCTGTGTTCTACTTGCGGAAAAGATAACACAATGACTTCCAAGTTTATGCTCCCCAATCAACTTGAATTTTTTGTCAAATTTTTCTTTTCCTAATATGGAAAAACTCCTTACATCAATAGAAGGAATATTCTCTCTAGTTCTAGAATCTGATTTAAGAGTGGAAGAGGTGCATTCCAGGTTAGAAGTATAAGGAATATGGAAAGGCCTCTTGGAGAACTCAGAATTAATGCCACTTTTCTTCCCATTTCCTGCATTTCCTTTTCCAATGTCATTGACTCTATCAAGTAAGAAGTATTTAGTGAGGCCAGCTATTTGTCTAGGGCTATAAAAGGTATTGTGGGATAAAGCGGAGGTTGGCCAAACATAACTAAAGGGCCTAATCCAGCTTGCTGCCTGTTTTTTTTTTTTTAATAAAGTTTTATTGGAACACAGCTACATCCGTTTGTTTACATATTATCTATGGGTGCTTGTGTGCTACGAGAGCAGAGATGAGTGATTGTGACAGAGACCATACAGCCTGAAAAGCCTAGATTTTTTGCTATCTGGCTCTCTACAAAAAAGTTTGCCAACCCATTGAGTTTATGAATTAATTGGGTATATTGTGAAAACATGAAGTAATTGGTAAATCAGTAAATACCAAATTGTATGTTACTGAAGAGAATAGATACCACAGATTAGTTATTGGTTGGGAAATAAATCTCATTTACAAAGGAGCTGATGATTTTAAAATGTTGAAATGTGGAGAGATTCCTTGCACTGCCTTTCTTCAATCATTCTGTGCTTTTCTTTGTCAAGTCCCATATATGCTATGAAATAAAAAGAAATTTAAAACATTATTAGCAAAGCTCTATGTCCTCCATAACTCCCTAAACAGATGCGCTGAAGAAATAGCAAAGGATTAAGATCGCAACATGCCTGGTGTATCATAGATCCTCAGCTATGTTTAAATAAATGAAAGAATTTACAAACTATAAAGGAAGAGAAATTCTGTGCAAATAATAGCTAACATTATCGAGTATTCAGTTTGTGCCACCTTCGAATGGTATTTCTAGACAGGGAAGAGACTGGCTCTTTTAAGATTAAATGGTAGCCGGAATGTAAACTCCTCCATTTAGTGTCTGACACATGGCACATTGTAAGCATTTAGTAAGCTTTTACTGTCACTATTTAGAGGAAATTGTATATTTTCTTTCAGACATAGTGCTAATTATACTGAGGTGCATGAAAATAAGTAAAGCATGTAAATTAACCCTTGATTGAATCACTCTCAAATAGAAGAAAACATTTATATTTAGGAAATACATAACAGAGTGATTCACAGGAATGTATCAGTATAGAAACACCCTTTTTTAAAAATTTTGTTGTGCTGATTATTAATAACTTATTAATATCTTTTAAATAGCAGGAGCTGCTTCCTTTTATAAAAACTTTTTATTTTAGTTTAGCATAAACCCTTAGAACACCTCTCAGTGGATTTTCACAGCGGAAGCACACCTGTGTAACCAGCACTGAGGTCAAGCAGAATATTGTCAACATCCCAGACCACTCCTTCCACAGCTCCTTTCCATCACTACTGCTCTCCCAAAGGGAACCACTCTCCTATCACAGGAACAAGCATTGTAAAGACTAATCCAGGAGATGCCAGCATGTTCTTTTAATAAGTCCACAGATTCTGTTAGGCCTTTGAGGACAATCTGTCATTTTAAGTAGAGAATAGTCTTCTGACTCTGAAATACTTTATGCTAAATATGTCAGAGTTCTTTTTACATCATCCGTAATGTGCTTTGACATGTTTAATATGAAAGCCTTCAGGGGAAGGCAATTATTTTCCTCTTCTTAAAATAGAGAGTGAGGCAGGGTTTAGCTAAATGAAAAAGTTCATGATTAACAACAACAGCAGCCACAGTAAGTTGAGGTCTCACTAGGATGCCCATCAGTCAATCATGCAAACTTAGCTAGACCTGGAGATGTAGAAAGTGAATTTGAATGACTCTCTGTTCTGCCATCACCCGGCGCGTTCAGGTAATTTTATTTTGTTGTATTTGTCACTAATGTCTGTGAAGGAATTCAGATCTCCCCTTCCTTCTCTGCTCTAAAGGCCATGCTGGGGGTGCCTGGGTGGCTCAGTCGTTAAGCATCTGCCTTCGGCTCAGGGCATGATCCCAGCGTTCTGGGATTGAGCCCTGCATCAGGCTTGCTGAGCAGGAAGCCTGCTTCTCCCTCTCCCACTCCCCCTGCTTGTGTTCCCTCTCTTGCTGCCTCTCTCTCTGTCAAATAAATAAATAAAATCTTTAAAAAAAAAATTTAAAGGCCATGCTGATTTACCCTGACAATTACTTCTGTAATCTGAATAACATATGAATGAACATCCAAGAAAATGCTTTGAAAGCTATCAAGTTTTCTGTTTCGTAATTTCCCCATCCTAATTTTTCTTTGTTTTACTTTATGTTATATGTTTTTAAGTTACTTCAAACAAACAAACAAACAAAAAAGGAGGTTATTATAATTCTTGTTCCCAAATGTTTAGTTTGGCATCTGATGCAAGGCCTCAATTGCAGGTTCAAGTGCCAGAAGCTCAAGCTGAAAACAAGAATGTGGTGGGCAGTCTTGAGATTTGAATTCGGGAGGACTGTGTATATTTTCCCAAGGGCCTCATTAGCAAGAACCCAAGCCCCGGATGTTACTACCAACACATTTTAACCACTGACTTCCCTGTTCTGTATAGTAGAGTGTCATCTTATATATACACATCCTTACTTTCTCTTCCCTGTCAACTGCCTTGTGAGTTCCAAAAGAAAGTGTAACCGTAAATCCTCATCACATCTGAAGTTGTGATTTTGTCATAGTTCATGGCGCATAATCACACAATGGAGCTTAATTTTTGAATATTTTCAAAATTAGAAACAACTGAAATGTCCGTCAGTAGAGGATTGGTTAAATGGATTATGTTACAATGGAATGCTGTCTATCCATTAAAAGAATATTTATCTACATTTGTCGATATGGCTGCAAAATGTCATGAATAATATCATCTTGTATATTCAAATATATTTTGCTATATATCTCTCGTATATATGTTGTCTTAGAAAATATATTTAAACAAGTAAAAGACAACGCTGATTTATTGTCTTCTCTCAGGGATAGAAGGGGATTGATTTTGCTTCCTGATTTATATTGCTTTGTTTAAATATTTATCAATTGTGTCGAGGCTTTAGGAAGAGAAACCCAGTTTAAATAGACGTTTGTGTTGTTTTGTGTCTGTTTATTGTATGTCCAGTATTTCAACCCCTTTTTTTCTTTGTAAAGTATATTCAGAATCCTCTCCAGAGCCTTGACTACAGGCGCATGCAGGTTTGACTTGGGTGTTCTAGACGGGAATAGGCTAAAGTTTTGCTTTTTGAACGATGCCATGTTTAGAAGGAAATGCTGACCAATCAAGTCAATGCCAAGACTGACATTGGTATCAAGGTCAGAGAGAGCTCTTCAGCTCAGTTTCCTACTCATTCATCTGGGTCTGTTTTGTGGCTTTAATAGGATTAGAGAAACATTTACATTGAGGCTTTAGGAAAATTTTCACACTGCTCAACTCCTACAGAACAATATAAACCCACAGGATTACGGATGGGATTTATGTCACGTCAGTAGGGTGAAATGAGTGCACACACCTGGTTCTCTCCTTGTTTTCTGCTTGCTGAGGAAGGCACCCTGAGACCGTGGGGACAAAAATGTATGTGTAGGCAAGGGCGTATTTTTCAGGGAGACATGATGTGATGTAATTTAAAGAAGTTCTGCCTTTTTAAGATGAAAATGAGTCCAATTTCAAGTGGTTTGTTGTTGAAAACAAGACTGATGTGGAAAATAATTTGTTTCTCAAATATCTGATCTCTGTTAGTATTTGCTTCATCTTCCATATATTCTTCATTCTTCAACCTTGCTTTCTCCTGCTTTTTGAGTCCCATAACGATTACAGTTATTCTTTCTGACTGCAAATCAGAGACCCATATCACCTCTTGTAATTTAGGTGAATATTGACTTACTTCAACACTTATCTGAACTGGAGAGAAGATTAACACCCTCAGGAAATTGAAAATGCTAAGAAATAGTATCTAATTAGGACCTGTGGCAGGTTGTATTTTTCAAAAATGATCATAGCGGTGCTCCCAGCCCAACGCTCTCTTGCCGCACCCCGTCAATAAGCAGAGTCTCTTCCCCTCCCCCTGAACCTGGCGCTGAACTCTGTGCCTGCCTCAACAAATCGGATCTGATGGATGTGACACCTATTGATTCTGAGGCTAGATCAAACAAGGCAATAAGGCTTCCACCTATCCGTTTTTCTCTCTTGACATAATCGCTTGTGAATCCAGCCATCATGCTGTGACAAAATTCAAACTAGCCTCTTTAGGGGGGACCACATGGAAGACCCACACACAAAGAAGCCGAAACTTCCAGCCTCCAGCCAGCATCAACCACTAGATGTGAGTGAGCGAGCCCTCAGCCACTTCTAGTTCCAGCGTTCAGATCTTCCAGCCGAGATCCCAAGTATCAGGGAGCAAAGGCAAGCTGCTACGGTGGCAGCATATTCCAGTCCCCAACCCACAGTTCATGAGCGTGATCAGTGGTGCTTTTACACCACTGAATGGTAGGGCAGTTTGCTTTGCCACCGTAGTAACTGGTAGACGGCCACTTCTCCACTTAGAGACAGATAAGGAAGTATCTGTAGACAAGGGCAAAATTCATTTTGAGAGAGAATTTTATATATCCATGGTGTGGCTTGGATCCAAAGAGTAATTTTTAAAAGGCAGTTGTAGCTAATGTTGAAATCCATCGAGAGGGGTGACCAGAGGACTGGTTATTAAAAACTACCTGAANTCCATGGTGTGGCTTGGATCCAAAGAGTAATTTTTAAAAGGCAGTTGTAGCTAATGTTGAAATCCATCGAGAAGGGTGACCAGAGGACTGGTTATTAAAAACTACCTGAGCTGGGGCGCCTGGGTGGCACAGCGGTTAAGCGTCTGCCTTCGGCTCAGGGCGTGATCCTGGCGTTATGGGATCGAGCCCCACATCAGGCTCTTCTGCTATGAGCCTGCTTCTTCCTCTCCCACTCCCCCTGCTTGTGTTCCCTCTCTCGCTGGCTGTCTCTATCTCTGTCAGATAAATAAATAAAAATAAATAAAAAAAAAAAATCTTTAAAAAAAAAAAAAAAAAAAAAAACTACCTGAGCAAGTAGAGCTGCATTCAGAAGCCACCGAAAGGCATCTCCGTTAGGGCCAGTTAGGCATTCCTTGGGATTCCAGGCTGTTTCAAGACTTGGAATATTATCTAGCCTAATGGAGCAATCCAGAATACTGCCTTTCAGAGAGATTTCAACATGTCATTAACTAATTTTTCTAGTTTCAGAAGTACAAAATGAGCAGGGCCAGAAAGCCACTAGGCTGGAACTCTCACTGCATTAAATCTGACAGAGTCTAGAAAATGAACGATTCTCAGTAACAACGATTTTCAGTGATAGAAATTAAGAAGTTGGACAGATTTTTTTCATGTTATTGTTGTATAAATTTCAAAATTTGTATAATTTTCAAATAATTTTATGAATTAATGTTACTAGTTCTTTCACTCCTGTATACATCTGGATTATATCTATGTACCATAAAGATAAAGGCACTCTGCTATCCGTTATTTACTGATGCAAACATCTATTTCACATGATGCTGTATTTTATTAATCAATGATGTACATTTTTTAAAAATACCGTAACTAATGTACTGAGTACTTTATAAAATAACTTGCAGTTTCTTTTACTTATTTTAAATCCCTTGCACATGGTGGTGCCTGGGTGTCTGACTTAATTAAGTGTCTGACTCTTGATTTCAGCTCAGGTCATGATCTCAGGGTCATGAGATCAAGCCCTTCATCAGGCTCTGTTCTAGGCAGGGAGTCCGCTTACGATTCTCCCTCTACCCCTCCTGCTCTTCCTCCCCCCACCCTCGCCCTGCTAACGTGCATGCGCATGCTCTCTCTCTCTAAAATAAATAAGCCCATTGTACATGTTATTTTTGTGAAGGCAAAAATACCATTTGACTGTGGAAATTTTTGAAAATATAGTATTTTTCCTAAAATACAACTACTAAAATAAATTTAGTAATTATCTCTTCTTTTGTTCTTTATTCAGCAGACATTTAGTGAGTCCTTATTATGTGCCAGGTACTGCTCTAGACCTTGGAGAGACAGAAGTATATACGTCAAATTCCTGTTTTCCTAGGGTTTTCTTAGGGAACCTGCATTTTAGTGAAGCATAAGGCTGACGATAAACAGATGTGTGATATTTGAGGATGTTAAATGCCTTGGGGATCAGGGTGATGAGTTAGTGATGCGGGTGCAGAGCAGGTGTGCTATGTTTTGGATAAAGTGCATAGAAGGAGGCCTCAGTGATGAACTGAGGTTGGCATTTAGGAAGAGGCTTGAATGTACAGAGTGATGAAGTCATGTAGTTACCTAGAAGAATATTCCAGATGGAGGGAACAGCAAGTACAAAGAGCTGATGTAGAAGGGAGCTAGGTTATATTTGAGAAAGGTCAAGGAAGACAGGGGGGCTGGAACCAAATGAACAAAGGGAAGCCTGCAGGGAGATAGAGTCAGGAAAGTGTGCCAATGGAACGTGAAAAAAGTGATTCAGTCCGAGTTGTGAATATCTCTATCAAATGCTGGTGATGTGTCCAGTAGAATGTGGACTTACAATGGGCAGTCCTTAGCTAATGTACTGTCTAATGAGCTCACATTGAAGGGACTTCAAAATTATAACGTGATCTCTAGGAAGTATCAGATTTGTGATTGTAGCATTTTTTTAAAATTTTAAATATATATATTTCAGAGAAGTAAAATAGAGTGATCAGTACGAGTTTTACGCATAAGATATATTGCTAAGATAAAAATAAGGGAACAGTGGTTGAATATTGAAGTTTAAAGAAAGAGAAGAAATAGTGTAAAAATTCCAGATTGTAAAAGAGTACATTTGTGGGTTGTTTTTTTTTTTTAATAAATGATGTGGGGTATATACAGGGTACATCTAAAAGCATAAGTAATTGTTCTATTTATGATGTCAACAGATAAAATACACTGGAAGTTCCATCCTTTATAACCATGTACTTTACATTAAAAAAACTTTGGATAGCAACTTAAAAATGTGTATGGGGGCATACAGGACCAAAATATTTAGAGACCACTGAATCATACCAATTTGAAAACAGTGTCATAGATTTGCAAGGTACTGATGTGTAGTTAAAATTTTCTCTATTCCACATGACACGGTGTATCTCTAGCCTTTATCAGTCATTAAGAAAAATGGATATCCTTGGCCATATGTGTGTCCAGGAAAGTAATATTGGGATGGGGCAGTTTAAGTTCTGTTTGAAGAACCCCTTAAAGTACATGGGTCAGTAGCATTCATTCTTTCAGCAAACTATTAAATATTGACTAAGAAGATACTATTACTATTGCCTTGCAGTATATGATATTTGGACACTATTAATTAGTTTTGATGGCCCCAATGCCATGTTTGATCTGGGAAATTATATCAGTGCGTTTCTTTAATATTCATTATGCTTTATTTGTAAGCAAAACACATGTCTATATGAAGCTTTAATCAAGTTACCTGCTTTTAATTATGATATAATTCTACTTCAAAATATTTTCATTGAGTCTCTTTTCCTTTTTTTTTCTTTTTTTTTTTTTTTTGAGATTTGTAGAACTGTAACTTCCTTACGCATACTCCAAATCAGGCACCTGTAATCTCTGTAATTAGGAGCAAGCTTCCAAAACAAGTAGTCTTTATTTTTACATTAAATTTTTCACTTCACTTTCTATTAATAGTTTGCTTGACTGTTGGGGATATGCACTATCTTTGAATATTTTCTTGTAGACTAATAATTCTGGATTTGTCCATTTGTCAAGTAATTCATGACTAATTTTTCAGTAAGTTGCACTTAAAGTGTTTGTTATTGGTAACTATAATTTTGATATTTTGATTATCTGATAAATATATTTATCAATTCTTCTTTTCCCTTTTTTGCATTACTAAAGATTATTGAGATGTATGTAATTAAAAATTATGTCGTTCCCTTATAAGAACTTCAGAATACAGAAAATATAGCCACTAAAAGGATCCTTAACATTTATTTACTGTGCTCCGCCTCCCACTTACCTTTTTTGGATAAAATAGCAGAGTAATGGGAACCAGATTTTACAGTGTTGCTTTGTTGTGATTTCTTTTTCAAACTTTATTTGAAAGGTGTTTCCGTAACCTTTCCAACAGCTTCACTATTTGATTTGAACAACAGAAGTACTTTGTGGTCTTACAATGGGCAATATCACAAACAGGTATTTTCTAACAATTTCTTTATCAAATGTTTTCATTCATGTCCTTATATTTTTATATATCCTAGGACCTGAATTGTCTTTTACAGTATTATTCATTCTTTCAACACAACTTACTAAGGTTGATTTAAAAAGATAGCCTCTTCACAAATACTATTTTCATTAAATCTTCACCTTGTCTTATAAAATATTTTACATTAATTCAGTGTGACAGTATGAGTTTATACTCTGAAACCAGGAACTTACATGTTCTAAATATGGTTTTACTACCAATTCTCAGATATAGAACTTTTTGATGTTTTAATTTCCTCATCTATAAAATAGAAGTGATAATCATAATTTAGTTAGTTCTTGCTTTCCATTCTACTTTTGAGACTACCTCTGAAAATACAGTTGACCCTTGAAGAACACAGAGGTTAAAGATGCTGATATCCCACACTTGGAACCCACGTATACCTTTTGACTCCCCAAAAACTTAACCACTGATAGCTTACTGTTGGCCTTATCAATAACGTAAACAGTTGATTAACACATATTTGTATGTTATGTGTATTGTATACTGCATTCTTACAATAGAGTAAGCTAGAGAAAGGACAGTGTTATTAAGAAAATCATAAAGGGGCACCTGGCTGGCTCAGTTGAAAGCATTCAGCTCATGATCTTGGAGTCATGAGTTTGAGCCCCACATTGGGTGTAGAGATTACTTAAAAATGAATAAATAAATAATTTTTTTTTAAAAAAAGGGAAAATCATAAGGAAGACAAAAAACATCGGCGGTACTATACTGTAAAAAATCCACATATAAGTGGACCCATGTAGTTCAAACCCATGTTGTTCCAGGGTCAACTGTATTAAACTAACCTGATGAAACGAAGGAATGCTGAGTTCTAATATTAATACTTTGCACCACTTTTTGCGAAGAGTTTTATACCAATAACCATTTCAGGTCATTAACAATACAAGGAGGCTTTGTGGAATGATCATCAAATAGTGAGATAAAGTCCCCGGAGAGAAGGAAGTACCAGTCAGCTTTCTTTGCTTTCTGGAACTTCATCCCACTTTCTCTTTTTTTTTTTTTGGTTTACCTGAGTTAGCAAATATTTATTTATTTATTTTATTTTTTTTAATGATTTTTTTTATTATATTATGTTAGTAACTAACTATCATCCCACTTTCTGATGATTGCTCCACATGGTTCCTCAGTCAAATAGAGCAGGTATAATTTTGTTTCCTATCTATAGGATACATGTAAAAACTGTCCATGACACTCCCCAAAGGCCTCGGTCCTTTTCCTGCTACCCTTAATAAACAAGACTCAAAGATGTCTTTTCTTAACTATGGTTCAAGGCTCCTTTAAAAATGAACACTAGATTGGTAATTTTTACACCAGTCCACCAACTAACGGACCTTTGGCAATCCCAGACTTAATGCCACACCAGAGGAAGAGCACTACTGCAGAGAGAGCTGAGATCTGCATTAGCGTGGTGCTCTTCCTCTCTAAATATCACCCCTAACTTTTCCTAGTTTCTCAGTCAACAATCTAGGCAAGGCTAGAAATACTTTATTCATTTTTACGTAAAGCTCTCCTATCACTAAAAAGACTACCTTTTTAAATAAAGTTTGTATTTCTGTATATACTCACCATAAATTTAAAAATATATTTTTTTCTTTGAAGAAATGAAGAGCTGTAAAGTGAGACCACCATATAGCTTTAAAAAAAAAAAGACTTAACTTTTTAGAGTACTTTTAGGTTTACAACAAAATTGAGAGGAAGATACAGAGGTTTCCCATATACCTCTGACCCTGCACATGCATAATCTCCCCCATAATCAACATTCCCCCACCAGAACAGTGCATTTGTTGGAATCGATAAACCTATATTGACACATTGTAATTGCCAAAATCCAAGTTTACACAAAGGTTCTCTCTTTGTGTTGTATATTCTGTGGGTTTGGACAATGACATGTATCTCTCATTATAATATACAGAATATTTCCGCTGTTTTATAGTTTTGGATTGTACCCATATTAATTTTGAATTAATTTTTGTGAAGAGGTATGTATGGTGTATGTCTAGATTCATTTTTTGGCTTGTAGATATCTAGTTTTTCCAGCACCATTTGCTGAAAAGACTGTCTTTTCTTAATTGCATTGTCTTCGCTCCTTTGTCAAAGATCAGTCCAACTGTATTTATGGAGGTCTATTTCTGGACTCTCTGTTCTGTTCAGTTGATCTGTATTCATCTGTTCTTTCACAAGTACTGCACTCTTGATTACTGTAGCTTTACAATAAATCTTGAAGTCTGGTAGTATCAATCCTCCAACTCTGTTCTTCCCTCTCAATATTGAGTTGGCCATTCTGAGTCTTTTGTCTCTACGTGTAACCTGTACAATCAATTTATTGATGTCCATAAAATAACTTGCTGGAATTTTGATTGGGATTGCATTGCATCCGTAGTTCAAATTGGGGAGGACTGACATCTTGACAATAGTGAGTCTTCCTATCAATGGACTTAATGTTTCTATCCATTTATTTAGTTCTTTGACTTTGTTCATATTTTTATAGTTTTCCTTATATAGATTATATACCTATACATATATTGTACATATATAGAGATCTTGTGTATAGGAAAGAAATTAACTTTCGTATATTAACCTTGTATCTGCAACCTTATTAATTGCTTATTAGTTCCAGGAATTTTTTTTGTGAATTCTCTCAAATTTTCTGGAGTTGACTACATCCCCTTTATAATAAAACAGTTTTAGGTCTTCCTTCCCAATCTATATACCTTTTGTTTCCTTTTCTTGTCTTACTGCACTAACAAGGACTTCTAGTATGATGTGGAAAAGGAATGGTTGAGAGGGGACATCCTTGCCTTGTACTTTATGTTAGTAGGTAAGCTTTGAATTTGACCTCTTAGATGTGATGTTAGCTCTAGGCTTTTTATAAGATAGTCTTTATCAAGTTGAGAAAATTTCTTTCTATTCCTAATTTGCTGAGAGTTTATCATGCGTCGGTATTTGATTTTGTCAAGTATTTTTCTGCATCTACTGATATGATCATGTGATTTTTCTTTTTTAGCTTATTGATGTGATGATTACATTAATTGTTATTTTGAATGTTGAACCAGCCTTGCATACCTGGGATAAATCCCACTCTACTATAGGTGTAATTCTTTTTATACCTTTTTAGATTTGATTTACTAATATTTTGATGAGGATTTTTGCATCTGTGTTCATGAGAGAAATTGGTCTGTAGCTCTCTTTTCTTGTTAACATCTTTGCCTTTTGGTATTAGAGTAATTCTGGCCTTATAGAATGAGTTAGGAAGTATTTCTTCTGCCTCTATCCTCTGAATCCATATAACTTTTGACCATTAGGTTTTCATAGAAGAGTAGGTCAGACCTCCAAGTGTTCAAAGACTATGACTAGATTTTTAGTTTGGCATACTTAGATTTAATAGCTTTTTAATGTATGTGATTAAAGTCAATGTCACTATCTTGGTAGTGAAGACTTTAAACTCCTCAGTGTCTTTTATTTAGAAAAATCTAGATACACATCAGCAGAACTCTCATTTTTCATCCAAGCATGGTGATACCTATATAGTAACTGAGGTGGTAAGTCATTTGGAAAGGTCATACCCCTGGAATTTCTATATGATAATAGTCTGCGTTCGATTTACTACAAGCAATTTAGATGACTCGATCCTTTCATTCCCTTGTATAATGTCATTTGTTTATATTAAAACACAAGAAGAAAGAGTTTCAATGCTTTGACCGCATTTGTTCACATTATAACATAAGAAAAAAGTTTAAGGCCACTGCCTGTATTGCCTTGCTTAATTGAGTTCTCA
Source organism: Ailuropoda melanoleuca (assembly GCF_002007445.2). Taxonomy (NCBI): domain Eukaryota; kingdom Metazoa; phylum Chordata; class Mammalia; order Carnivora; family Ursidae; genus Ailuropoda; species Ailuropoda melanoleuca. The sequence continues at coordinate 26,073,115 of NC_048233.1, forward strand.
GGTAGTACTCTTTGCAGAGAAGGAGCAGATATCTTGAGACCATGTTGCTACATTATATGGTATTCCAGGGACATCTCAATTGCAGTGTATACTTATGGATAACTTTTTTTTTTTTTTTAAGAAAATTAGGCACCCACCTTCGTTCATCTACTTCCTCGTTCAGTGCATTTGTAATGATGCTTAGTAAGGATTGGTTACATAAAACATTTTGAGTAACTGCCAGATTTTCTTCTGAACCTTTCTCACTTATAAACAGAGGTGAGAAATGGGAATTTTAAATGGAAATTTTTATCAGTTGAGATGGCTGTTTCTGTAGGAATTCTAGTTTACAATCATTTGCTTGTTTTAGATGCATAAAAAGCAAATAAAAAAAAGAAAAAGCAAATACAATAGTGTAGTGTTACTTAGTTGACAAGAAAAGTAAATGGCTGAACTAGAAACAAAAGTTCTATAATAGCTTTCATATAAACCTCACAAATGTCTCTTGGCTATAGATCATCAATTTATGTAATTTCTACCCAAATTGCCACCAATTCTGCTCTGCAGATTTCCCACAGATTTTTAAAGAAATCTCAAGAGAAAGATTGTTGGCCTTTTCTTGTTTTCATTTGTTTAATAGTACTGGATTGTCCCATTTTTATAGAAAAACCTTTAACATTGTAGCATGGCTTAGGTGTACTCTCTTCTTAGTGAGGAGGAATATAGTATATGATTAGGGGGATGGGTTTTTGAATCCGATTTCCTGGATTAGAACCAAGATTTGCCATTTATTAGATGTTTAGACTTAGGCAAGCACTTAAAACTGTGGGCCATATTTTGTTCATCTGTAAAATGGAGATGAAAATAATGCCTATTTTACATAAAATTGTTATGAGAATTAAATGATTTAGCACATGTAAAGTTCTTATAACATTACCTGGCATATAAAAATATAATTGTCAGTGTTAGCTATTAATGCTATTATTTTGTTTTTGAGGTAAGTTTCCCTAGTTATATGGTTTAGATCAGACTGTCTTTGGCACAACTGCCTTTGGTTCTTGAAGTATTTTTTTTAGTTTAAATACCTCTTTGTTTCAGAAGTGATTCATGGCAACTTAAAATATATGTACTATTGGGGCGTCTGGGTGGCTCAGTTGGTTAAGCATCAGCTCTTGATTTCGGCTCAGGTCATGATCTCAGGGTCATGGGATCGAGCCCTGCATTGGGCTCCACGTTCAGCACAGAGTCTGCCTGTCCCTCTCCCTCTGCTCCTACCCCTGTTCTCTCTCTCAAGTAAGTAAATTAATTAAATCTTTAAAAAATACGTGTGTGTGTGTGTGTGTGTGTACTATTAAAAATCATGGTGAATGGTAAATAAGCATCAAATAACGAGTGTGAAACTGATGGAGATTTAATATTAAAATGTACACGTCAGAAGTTCCTATCTGCTTATCAGAGTTAATCTGCAGAATCAGGTTGGAGTTTCCTGGAGACAAAACTATCATATTTTATGTATAATATTCACAATTTTAAATTAGGAATTTTATATTTCCAGACATCCTAAGTGAACTTGTTTGGTTAGGTAAAATTTTATCACTATAGTTTGGAATTAATCTCCATTATAAGCTTTTTCAACATCTTTAAGTTTTTTTGTTTTTGTTTTTGTTTTAACTCTTCTAGTTTGTGAATGCAAATACTCTGTAACACGACAAAAAGACACTTGCCAATGAAACTTGAATACATATATGTTCAGGTGATCAGCATAACCTGATCATTATGATTATTTTATTTTTCTCTAATTCATATACTCTTAAGCTCTTACACGAGATTGTATTCCACTAGCTGTTCTTCAGTCCCCACACCAAAGTGGCCAACTTGCTGGAAATTTTAGTCTCATTCACTTAACATTTTGAGCTTATCCTCAGATTCTTGAACTCATACTCTAAAAAGTTATTTTTGGTTTCTGATTTGATGGTAGACATCCACAGTATAAAGTTGGTACCTAAATCACTGGGATCTATATTTGTCACCTAGTAAGAAAAACTAGAAATAACAGCATCAGTAAGTCCAGAGGGAAGCTGTTTAGAGCTCGGATGGAAACTTAACAGTCGTAAAAGATTCAGGACCCTTCTGTCTTTGTACTTTTTCTATCTTTAGCACTGGCTTACATTTTTAAGGCTACAGAATAGTAGCTGGAGCTCCAGTAAACACACTTGTGATGGAGGAGAAAGGAAAAGTGAAAAAATTAAAAAAAAAAAAAAAGAATTTGGGACAGGTGTCTGTCCCATTTTTTAAGGACCTCTCCTAGAGATCCTACCCAGTAGCTTACACTCCCATCTCTTGAGCTACCCCCCTAGCTGGAAGGGAGTCTTGGGAGCGATGGCTTGAGGATGTTCATATCACTCCTAGAACTAACCTGGAATTTTATTGGTAAGAAAAATGGATACTGGAGAGAGAGCTCACATGCTCTGCCATATTCCCTGACATCTGATATCTTCTGTTTGGTGGGTGTTTAGTGTTAATTATTTTTCAGCATCTTCTATTTGAGCAGGTGCTACTGCCATTTTTAGGCAATAATATCCAAGTTTAGCTTTCCTAATTGAGAGCAAACTTCCTCTGCTTGTTTACAAGAAGGAGGACTGTGAGGGTTTTCTTACATTCCTTGATCCAGCTGGGAGGCAGCAAGGGACTTTAAGAGGACTGACTTTGTGTTTCCCACTTGGTTTCCTCAGTAGGATAAATCTGTTTTAAAATGTTACACACAGATGGTATTTTTTCCTTAAGGCTTCACTAATCAAGTACACACTATAAAATCCTGAATGAAGAGGAGCAGTCCTATATATTTAAAATGAGATAAGAAAGTCTATTCACACTAACTTCCATTCAATTAAACAGTGCTTTGTTTCATTGGTTCGATTTTGAATCCTGAGGATTTTCTAATGGAAACCAGATACGCGTCACTGCTGTAGAGCATCTCAGCACTTGTGTACTTGGCCAGTTGTATCAGTAGTAACGGAAACATGGAGGTAAGCAAGCAAAGACTGTCTTAGTCTCAAAGGTACCACAAGGTGAGATCCATACCATACGTTGCCATTTTGAATTACATTTCCCTTTTCTTTTGTTATGGACCTAGCAGAAAGTAGTCTGTCATTTTTATATATGGCTGCTGAGGTTTGTAAATTAAGGCAGTGATTTCTTATATGAGGCATTTAACGTGCTGGTTTTTCTTTAACACTTCTGTTGCATTTTCAAGGAACTATTTGTATATTAATGTAACAGGAACCTTCCTGAAACTACTGTTGAGGAAGAGAAGATAATTACATGTTTTAATGACTATAGGGCTTTTGGCATCTTGACAGGTTTTTACATGAGTATATGCAGGAGACTCTTACATATTTTATAGCACAACAGATACTATGGCAAGGACCTGAGTCATAACCGAAGTCCTTGTCTGGGAAGGCAGTGTAGTATTGTGGTTCAGAGAATAGGTTTGGTATCATACACACCTGAATTTGAATCCTGGCCCTCCCACTGGGCCCAGTTATCAGTCTCTAAGCCTTGCTGTCCTCATTCATAGAGTTCCAAAAGAATAAAAATGAGATAATACGTAGTTTATGTTTCCCACTGATGCCCTGCATTTAATGTAATCTCCCCACCTTGAGCCTGGGCTGGACTGAGTGGAACTGGGTTATGAAAAGATTGTGGCTTCTGTCTTGGGTGCTATCCCACTCCCTTGATGTGCTTTTGATCCCACTCATTCTCTCTTGAATTGCTTGCTTTGGGAAGTCAGCTGCCATATCATTAGGCAGCTTTGCAGAGGGACTCACATGAGCTCTGTTACAAATGGATATTTTGAGGACTGTCAGCAGCCACCGAGAGAGGTCGGAAGCAGGTTCTTGCCCAGTTGAAGTTTGACTTGACTGCAGCTCACTTAAGAACTTGATTGCAACCCCTAAGTAGAGACCATGACCCAGAGGCACTCAGTTAAGCAGCACCCAGTTCTCATACCCACAGACTTTGGATGATAAATACTTGTTGTGTTTTTTTGTTTTGTTTTAAACCACTAGGTTTGGGTTGCTTTGTTACACAATAATAGACAAATAATACAACATATAAAGAGGTTCTCCCGTGCGTGGCACGTGAACATGAATCTCAAAACAAGAAGAGGGGTCATACTTAATTCAGTGTTACAGGATTATTAATCATGCATTGTAAATCATCTTCGGTATATGTGTGCACGGAGCTCCGGAATAAGCCTTGTGGACAGCCACTTCCCTGTTTTTGTAGATTGGAAAATATAAGGCAAATGTTATCAGTCATCTGAGATTTTAGGATAGCGTGGGGAGACAGGACCCAAGAGATCATGTAATTCTTTCTTCTACTTCAAAATAAGATGAAATTTATATTGCTGAAGGTCAGAACAAAAGAGGAGATGGAATTGGCAGATATTGTTCCTATTTATAATGATACAAAAGAATTGCCAAAATCTTTAAAAAGATGATAAAAATACAAGAGTTTGTGTTTGTTACTTGAACATTTTGTTACTTAACCGTATTTGTTTAGCATCTTTAAGTTTATTTACTTTTCAAAAGGTCATCCTACAGATTGCAATATTTGCAGTAACCAAGTTCTTGAAAAAATAATGTAGAAAAAAAGGTGGTTTCATTGTTTGGGAGCATGTAACGAATTGTATTAAAAACTTTATGTGGATTGTCATATTAAAATCAGTTAGTCTGCCCTGCCAGAATCAATGCATCTTATATTTGAGATAAACACTTTCCTTGCCATTGAACTCTAGAAAGTAGGATATGGAACTTATTAATGGGTAAATATAGCCGTATGGTTTAGAGCCCTAAAATAGAATTTCTGCACAACTACTATCACAGCTTTATCTACCTTTACCTTCTTTTCTAAAATTTCCCTAAATCTATGGCTTTTTTTTACGGTGTTTTGGAAATTTTCAGATTTTCTTTGGGAAACCCCCTCCCCCGCCCCGCCGACAAAGTCATTGAACATCATATATGGAGGCTCATACTATACACTGTAGTGCCTGCTACCAGGCAAGTAAGAGTAAAATCTTTACTCACTACTAAAGTGCATCCTTTTCTGGCCAACTCTTTGCTTTAAGATCAAATAAGGTTGTATTCTAAGGTGGTGTGCCTGCACATCAGAGTCTGGAATGTATATTGGTATATTCTGTCCAGATGATTTAGCGAAGAGCGAAAATGAATATTCCCATTTCCCAGTGGATTCTGTGGCAGTTTGAGATAAAAAGGCAGAACTGCCCAAATATGTACAACTTACTTTAGATGATTCAAAAAGAGAGAATTTACTAACCCTAAGACATCTTAAAACAAAACAAAGCAAAAAAACAATCCTTTAGTTGTGGCCAATAGGGTTTAAGACTCTTTATACCCGTTTCTCATTTACTCTAAAAGAGCATCTGTAATTCATCTTGTGCATGGGAGAAAGTTACACAACTTCTTTATATGTTGACATTTTTTAACTATATAAATCGTCAGATAGGTTTGAAATATACTTTAAAGTTGAAAAATATTCTCAAAGACAAAAGGAGATGTGAACTCTGGATTGAAAGTCTTCATGAGACATGAACGATGGCCTAGGGATGTTCTTCTAAAGAAGTTGGGCCTACGTTTTCTGAAGTTCAAGGTTGAGGCAACTGTCACTGCCTTAGTTCAAACCACTGCCCTGGAATCTTTTAGAGTCAAAGTTATTCTAAACATGTATTTTATGTAACACTATAATCCTAAAGCTGGTTCAAAGTCTCTTTCAACATGATTTACAATAATGCCATAGTTATATTCCCAGAGAGGAGATTTCATTTTTAAACTCAAGCTTTATATACAATCTATGCCTCTTGTAATCCTGTTTGCTTATCTGAAAATATTAAGAAAAGACTATTTAAAAAGAGAAACTCTTTATGGTTAGTGTACCAGTAATAAAACAGATACCATAGAACATCCATTAATGCAGCTAGTCATGTTGCAGATAAGTCTAAATTTTCTTAGGCTAAAGTGATGAGAAACAGAATGTGAGGATACAGGAGAAAAGTAAAGACGGTGGTATTTAGAGCAAAAATGTTTAAATGTCACACAGTAAATGTAATCACCACTTAAGAATAACTTGGTCTTTCCTTCAAGTCTGTCAGCTCTTATTATGATTTCATAAAATGTACCAGACCATTACGGTTATGTTTGCATATTAAGTTTTAAAATCAATTCATAGGGATGCTGGATGGCTTAGTCGGTTAAGCATCCACTTTCGATCCCAGGGTCCTGTGATCAAGTCCTGCATCAGGCTCCCTGTTCAGTGGGGAGACTGCTTCTCCCTCTGTCTGCCACTCCCCCTGCCTGTGCTCGTTCTCTTTCTCTTTCTCTGACAAATAAAATCTTTTAAATAAATAAATAAATAAATAAATAAATAAATAAATAAAATCGATCCATGATCCACTTCCTTCTTGTCTACATTAAGGCTAAGAGTGGCGATGTTATCGCACCCAGAATGGTTCTCAGCACCTTCTAGGGATGAGTCTTAGCTATCCATTGTCCAAAACATAGGGAGGCCCTAGAATGTACTTGATACGTAAAAGGGTTTTCTTAAGCAAAGATAAACTCAGGTTAATATATTTTAAAGAAATATATTTTTTAATTGTAGGAGGACATTTAAGTTGTGAAATTGGTCTCTTAACCACTCAGAGCATCAATTTTCCACAACTATAAAATGCAGATGTTAGACTAAGAAGTCTCAAATTACCTTTCCACTAAAATTCCATAATTACTCATTAAGAGGAAATTCAGTCGGTATTTTGTTTTTCCTATATTTGCAATGTGTTTTGAGCCTACAGGGGTTCTCAAGAAAAATTAATCTGTTGGACATTTCCCAAAGTATGCTTTATAGACGTGCACACACACACAATTCCAAAGTTTACAAAGTTTGAGAAATGGACGCCTGGGTGGCTCAGTCAGTTAAGTGTCTGCGTTCAGCTCAGGTCATGGTCCCAGGGTCCTGGGATCAAGTCCCACGCTGGGCTCCTTGTTCAGTGAGAAGCCTGCTTCTCCCTCTGCCTGTCGCTCCCCCTGTTTGTGCTCTCTCGCTCTCGCTCTCTCTCTCTCTCTCTCTGACAAACAAATAGATAAAATCTTTAAAAAAAAAAGTTTGAGAAATGTTACTATACTATAACCATGTTAGCAGTTCACAATGCTTATGAGCATAAGAGCTCTGAGAAGTTGTAAAGAAAAGAAACTTTTTTAAGCCGACATTTCTCAAACATACTTGATTAAAAAGCCTTTAAAAAAATAGGACATGTGCTACATAGAAATGGCATTTTATACTTTGTGGGAAACACTACTATGGTATGTAAGGACCTCAACAATTTGGAAGAATCACTGTTAGTCGTTTCCTAGGGCTGCTATAACAAAGTACCACAGACTGGATGGCTCAAAACAACGAAATGTATTCTCTCACAGTTCTAGAGGCCAGAAGTCTGAAATCAAGATCCTGGAGGGGTTGTGCTGTCTATGACGGCTCCAGGGCGCCATCTGTTCTGTGCCCCTCTCCTAGTTTCCCGTGTTGCTGGTGCTCCAATGCATTCCTTCATCCATAGTCTTGTCACCCCCGTCTCTTCATATGGTGTTCTTCCCTGTGTCTCTTTCCGTATTTCTCTGTCTCTTGTTATTATGAAATTAATGATTAGATTTAGAGGCCATCCTAATCTGGTATGACCTCATCGTACATCTTAATTATGTCTACAAAGACCGTTCTCCCACATAAAGTGACATTCACACGTACGGGAGTTAGGAGTTAAATATATCTTTTGGGGGGACACAGTTCAACCCATTACAATAATTACCTGTCAAACCTCATATCCTACTGCTCTTTGACCAGGTCATGTGTTAATGACACCAGGTCTTAGTTTTCTGACCTTTCCCTTTTATTCATTGCATAGGTAAGGCCTTCTGTGCTTTAAATTAAATGCCTTCTCCATACAGATGATTTCCAAATTTGTATCTCTCACCCAGATCTCCCCCTGAACTGCAGTCTTATATCCAATATCTGCCATATCTGGTAGGATTCGACAAACTAACCCTGTCCAAGACAAAATTCTCATTTTCCTGTTGCCGCCTCACTCCAGCTGCAGCCCATCACCAATAAATGGCAATGGCATTCTAAGAATCACCTTTTGTTTCTCTTTTCCTTTCATCCACACTCCTAACCCACCAGCAACTCGAGTTGATCCTATCTCAGATGTGTCCCCAGCCTGACTGCTGCGAAGCTCCCACTGCCAGCAGTCCGATTAATGTTCTACTTTTCCCAGACCAGAAGTCTCCTGACTGGGTGTTCCTCTTCCACTCTTGCCCCACTACAGTCTGCTGTCCCCAGTAACAAAGTGTGCTCTTTTTCAAACACCGAGTATGGTCACACTCCTACTCAGAACTCTTCCCACAACCTCTAGCACCCCACGTGCTCTGACCACTGTCTGCTTCTCTGATCTTCACTCCCCCTCCCCTTTGCTCATATTGCTCCAGTTTTGTTATATGTGTTGCCAGTATTCAGTCACACCAGATCTGAACCCACATTTCGGACTCTGCTCTTGTCATTTAATCTGCCATAAAATTTTCTTTCCTGATGCTTTTGTATGGTTCCCCTCCTCCCTCATTTCTTTCAGCTCTCTTCAGTACCACTTTGTCCATGTGCTCTTTACTCTTCATCCTTCCCCAAAAGCTCTCCCCTCATCTCTGTCAAATGCTGCTTTGTTATTTTTAGAGTACTGATCTCCACCTGAAAAGTAGTAATGTGTTTCCTCATACTACAGTATAAATTATATACGAACAGAGAATTGTCGGATTCATCCCTGTATTTCTAGTGCCGAAATTGTGCCTGGCACATAGTAGGTGCTAGAGAAATACTGAATAAAATGAGTGAATGAAAGAATGTATGAATACTTCTAAGCAGACTTTCTCCACTACGTTCAAGCCTCCTTTCTCAGTGTCTCTCAACACTCTATCTTTGTTCTTCCAAAGTGCTTTCCTATAATTTCAACACATCTTCTCTTCGTCTAAGGAAACACTCTTGATACTCTGAGAACCTGTTCAGGTCCTGCCTCCATGAAGTCTTCACTGCTACCCTCCTGCCGTGGTCCCTCCCCATCTCTGATCTTCCATTAGACTCCGTCTTTACACACGAGCACCTCTTTGTTCTTCAGTCATTGCGTGTGTGTCTCTCCAAAGAGATTGCAAACTAATTTCTTAAAGGACAAGGACATTATAATATACTTTTTTTGCTCAGACCTCAGAGCCATAATGTACAAATAGGGGTCAATCCTGACTTTTTCCTTGATTAACGGATTGACTAGTTGAATGCCTCCATCTCAAGCAGGTAAATGAAACAACAGTTTGAGGGTTTCTTGGCGGGGGCGGGGGAGTATAATAATATCAGAAAAATAGCAGCATTCGTATCCAAATAGCACTATTAAAAGGTCAGCACTGTAATAAATACATGACTGAAGAACTATTCCATTTCTTATTAGAAGGTAAACAATCTTTCTTACCCAATATGATGATATTAACTGGAAAATCTGAGTAATTATAGTTTCAGATCATCATACTTGACCTTTCTTCAATGATGATGAAAGAGCTTGTTAAGGATGTGAAAACTGAACGCATAAAACTTATTATTACTAAACTGATAACACTTGTTTATGGACTCACTTTCCATCAGTAAATTTGATATCCATTCTAGCTTTTTTAAAAAAATGAGATGACTTTTTAAGCATAGTTTAAAATATGGTGGAGGGCAGGTTGGAAAAGTAACATTAATA